>NW_028233411.1:0-242667 GCF_054856515.1 Filicampus tigris | reverse complement strand
AGCTTTCAGCGGGTTACACTCGGACTCGCTCCCCTCAGTTGAGCACCTGTCTGAGGCTTGTGTTTGTGGGCTTTCCCGGTGGAAGTCTAAATCCTGGAAGTGGAGCTTTCAGCGGGTGATACTCGGACTCGCTCCCCCCATTCGGGCACTTGTCTGGGGCTTGTGTTTGGGGACTTGCCGCATGGAAGTCCAAATCCTGGAAGTGGAGCTTTCAGCGGGTGATCCTCGGACTCGCTCCCCCCATTCGGGCACTTGTCTGGGGCTTGTGTTTGGGGACTTGCCGCATGGAAGTCCAAATCCTGGAAGTGGAGCTTTCAGCGGGTGATGCTCGGACTCGCTCCCCTCAGTAAGGCACATGTCTGGGGCTTGTATTTGGGGACTTGCCGCATGGAAGTCCAAATCCTGGAAGTGGAGCTTTCAGCGGTGGATGCTCAGACTCGCTCCCCCCAGTCGGGCACTTGTCTGGGGCTTGTGTTTGGGGACTTGCCGCATGGAAGTCCAAATCCTGGAAGTGGAGCTTTCAGCGGGTGATACTCGGACTCGCTCCCCCCATTCGGGCACTTGTCTGGGGCTTGTGTTTGGGGACTTGCCCCATGGAAGTCCAAATCCTGGAAGTGGAGCTTTCAGCGGGTGATACTCGGACTCGCTCCCCTCAGTAAGGCACCTGTCTGGGGCTTGTGTTTGGGGACTTGCCGCATGGAAGTCCAAATCCTGGAAGTGGAGCTTTCAGCGGGTGATGCTCGGACTCGCTCCCCCCAGTCGGGCACATGTCTGGGGCTTGTGTTTGGGGACTTGCCCCATGGAAGTTCAAATCCTGGAAGTGGAACTTTCAGCGGGTGGAACTCGGAATCGCTCCCCTCAATTGAGCACCTGTCTGATGCTTGTGTTTGTGGGCTTTCCCGGTGGAAGTCTAAATCCTGGAAGTGGAGCTTTCAGCGGGTGATACTCGGACTCGCTCCCCCCATTCGGGCACTTGTCTGGGGCTTGTGTTTGGGGACTTGCCGCATGGAAGTCCAAATCCTGGAAGTGGAGCTTTCAGCGGGTGATGCTCGGACTCGCTCCCCCCATTCGGGCACTTGTCTGGGGCTTGTGTTTGGGGACTTGCCCCATGGAAGTCTAAATCCTGGAAATGGAACTTTCAGCGGTTGGTACTCGGACTCGCTCCCCTCAGTCGAGCACCTGTCTGAGGCTTGTGTTTGGGGACTTGCCGCATGGAAGTCCAAATCCTGGAAGTGGAGCTTTCAGCGGGTGATACTCGGACTCGCTCCCCTCAGTAAGGCACCTGTCTGGGGCTTGTGTTTGGGGAATTGCCGCATGGAAGTCAAAATCCTGGAAGTGGAACTTTCAGCGGGTGGAACTCGGACTCGCTCCCCTCAGTTGAGCACCTGTCTGAGGCTTGTGTTTGTGGGCTTTCCCGGTGGAAGTCTAAATCCTGGAAGTGGAGCTTTCAGCGGGTGATACTCGGACTCGCTCCCCCCATTCGGGCACTTGTCTGGGGCTTGTGTTTGGGGACTTGCCGCATGGAAGTCCAAATCCTGGAAGTGGAGCTTTCAGCGGGTGATACTCGGACTCGCTCCCCTCAGTAAGGCACCTGTCTGGGGCTTGTGTTTGGGGACTTGCCGCATGGAAGTCCAAATCCTGGAAGTGGAACTTTCAGCGGGTGGAACTCGGACTCGCTCCCCTCAGTTGAGCACCTGTCTGAGGCTTGTGTTTGTGGGCTTTCCCGGTGGAAGTCTAAATCCTGGAAGTGGAGCTTTCAGCGGGTGATACTCGGACTCGCTCCCCCCATTCGGGCACTTGTCTGGGGCTTGTGTTTGGGGACTTGCCGCATGGAAGTCCAAATCCTGGAAGTGGAGCTTTCAGCGGGTGATGCTCGGACTCGCTCCCCCCATTCGGGCACTTGTCTGGGGCTTGTGTTTGGGGACTTGCTGCATGGAAGTCCAAATCCTGGAAGTGGAACTTTCAGCGGGTGGTACTCGGACTCGCTCCCCTCAGTCGAGCACCTGTCTGAGTCTTGTGTTTGGGGACTTACCCCATGGAAGTCCAAATCCTGGAAGTGGAACTTCCAGCGGGTGATACTGGGACTCGCTCGCCTCAGTCGGGCACCTGTCTTGGGCTTGTGTTTGGGGACTTGCCCCATGGAAGTCCAAATCCTGGAAGTGGAACTTTCAGCGGGTTGTACTCAGACTCGCTCCCCTCAGTTGAGCACCTGTCTGAGGCTTGTGTTTGTGGGCTTGCCTGGTGGAAGTCTTAATCCTGGAAGTGGAGCTTTCAGCGGGTTATGCTCGGACTCGCTCCCCCCACTCGGGCACTTGTCTGGGGCTTGTGTTTGGGGACTTGCCCCATGGAAGTCCAAATCCTGGAAGTGGAACTTCCAGCGGGTGGTACTCGGAATCGCTCCCCCCATTCGGGCACTTGTCTGGGGCTTGTGTTTGGGGACTTGCCGCATGGAAGTCCAAATCCTGGAAGTGGAGCTTTCAGCGGGTGATACTCGGACTCGCTCCCCTCAGTAAGGCACCTGTCTGGGGCTTGTGTTTGGGGACTTGCCGCATGGAAGTCCAAATCCTGGAAGTGGAGCTTTCAGCGGGTGATGCTCGGACTCGCTCCCCCCAGTCGGGCACATGTCTGGGGCTTGTGTTTGGGGACTTGCCCCATGGAAGTTCAAATCCTGGAAGTGGAACTTTCAGCGGGTGGAACTCGGAATCGCTCCCCTCAATTGAGCACCTGTCTGATGCTTGTGTTTGTGGGCTTTCCCGGTGGAAGTCTAAATCCTGGAAGTGGAGCTTTCAGCGGGTGATACTCGGACTCGCTCCCCCCATTCGGGCACTTGTCTGGGGCTTGTGTTTGGGGACTTGCCGCATGGAAGTCCAAATCCTGGAAGTGGAGCTTTCAGCGGGTGATGCTCGGACTCGCTCCCCCCATTCGGGCACTTGTCTGGGGCTTGTGTTTGGGGACTTGCCCCATGGAAGTCTAAATCCTGGAAATGGAACTTTCAGCGGTTGGTACTCGGACTCGCTCCCCTCAGTCGAGCACCTGTCTGAGGCTTGTGTTTGGGGACTTGCCGCATGGAAGTCCAAATCCTGGAAGTGGAGCTTTCAGCGGGTGATACTCGGACTCGCTCCCCTCAGTAAGGCACCTGTCTGGGGCTTGTGTTTGGGGACTTGCCGCATGGAAGTCAAAATCCTGGAAGTGGAACTTTCAGCGGGTGGAACTCGGACTCGCTCCCCTCAGTTGAGCACCTGTCTGAGGCTTGTGTTTGTGGGCTTTCCCGGTGGAAGTCTAAATCCTGGAAGTGGAGCTTTCAGCGGGTGATACTCGGACTCGCTCCCCCCATTCGGGCACTTGTCTGGGGCTTATGATTGGGGACTTGCCGCATGGAAGTCCAAATCCTGGAAGTGGAGCTTTCAGCGGGTTACACTCGGACTCGCTCCCCTCAGTTGAGCACCTGTCTGAGGCTTGTGTTTGTGGGCTTTCCCGGTGGAAGTCTAAATCCTGGAAGTAGAGCTTTCAGCGGGTGATACTCGGACTCGCTCCCCCCATTCGGGCACTTGTCTGGGGCTTGTGTTTGGGGACTTGCCGCATGGAAGTCCAAATCCTGGAAGTGGAGCTTTCAGCGGGTGATCCTCGGACTCGCTCCCCCCATTCGGGCACTTGTCTGGGGCTTGTGTTTGGGGACTTGCCGCATGGAAGTCCAAATCCTGGAAGTGGAGCTTTCAGCGGGTGATGCTCGGACTCGCTCCCCTCAGTAAGGCACATGTCTGGGGCTTGTATTTGGGGACTTGCCGCATGGAAGTCCAAATCCTGGAAGTGGAGCTTTCAGCGGTGGATGCTCAGACTCGCTCCCCCCAGTCGGGCACTTGTCTGGGGCTTATGTTTGGGGACTTGCCGCATGGAAGTCCAAATCCTGGAAGTGGAGCTTTCAGCGGGTGATACTCGGACTCGCTCCCCCCATTCGGGCACTTGTCTGGGGCTTGTGTTTGGGGACTTGCCCCATGGAAGTCCAAATCCTGGAAGTGGAGCTTTCAGCGGGTGATACTCGGACTCGCTCCCCTCAGTAAGGCACCTGTCTGGGGCTTGTGTTTGGGGACTTGCCGCATGGAAGTCCAAATCCTGGAAGTGGAGCTTTCAGCGGGTGATGCTCGGACTCGCTCCCCCCAGTCGGGCACATGTCTGGGGCTTGTGTTTGGGGACTTGCCCCATGGAAGTTCAAATCCTGGAAGTGGAACTTTCAGCGGGTGGAACTCGGAATCGCTCCCCTCAATTGAGCACCTGTCTGATGCTTGTGTTTGTGGGCTTTCCCGGTGGAAGTCTAAATCCTGGAAGTGGAGCTTTCAGCGGGTGATACTCGGACTCGCTCCCCCCATTCGGGCACTTGTCTGGGGCTTGTGTTTGGGGACTTGCCGCATGGAAGTCCAAATCCTGGAAGTGGAGCTTTCAGCGGGTGATGCTCGGACTCGCTCCCCCCATTCGGGCACTTGTCTGGGGCTTGTGTTTGGGGACTTGCCCCATGGAAGTCTAAATCCTGGAAATGGAACTTTCAGCGGTTGGTACTCGGACTCGCTCCCCTCAGTCGAGCACCTGTCTGAGGCTTGTGTTTGGGGACTTGCCGCATGGAAGTCCAAATCCTGGAAGTGGAGCTTTCAGCGGGTGATACTCGGACTCGCTCCCCTCAGTAAGGCACCTGTCTGGGGCTTGTGTTTGGGGAATTGCCGCATGGAAGTCAAAATCCTGGAAGTGGAACTTTCAGCGGGTGGAACTCGGACTCGCTCCCCTCAGTTGAGCACCTGTCTGAGGCTTGTGTTTGTGGGCTTTCCCGGTGGAAGTCTAAATCCTGGAAGTGGAGCTTTCAGCGGGTGATACTCGGACTCGCTCCCCCCATTCGGGCACTTGTCTGGGGCTTATGATTGGGGACTTGCCGCATGGAAGTCCAAATCCTGGAAGTGGAGCTTTCAGCGGGTTACACTCGGACTCGCTCCCCTCAGTTGAGCACCTGTCTGAGGCTTGTGTTTGTGGGCTTTCCCGGTGGAAGTCTAAATCCTGGAAGTGGAGCTTTCAGCGGGTGATACTCGGACTCGCTCCCCCCATTCGGGCACTTGTCTGGGGCTTGTGTTTGGGGACTTGCCGCATGGAAGTCCAAATCCTGGAAGTGGAGCTTTCAGCGGGTGATCCTCGGACTCGCTCCCCCCATTCGGGCACTTGTCTGGGGCTTGTGTTTGGGGACTTGCCGCATGGAAGTCCAAATCCTGGAAGTGGAGCTTTCAGCGGGTGATGCTCGGACTCGCTCCCCTCAGTAAGGCACATGTCTGGGGCTTGTATTTGGGGACTTGCCGCATGGAAGTCCATATCCTGGAAGTGGAGCTTTCAGCGGTGGATGCTCAGACTCGCTCCCCCCAGTCGGGCACTTGTCTGGGGCTTGTGTTTGGGGACTTGCCGCATGGAAGTCCAAATCCTGGAAGTGGAGCTTTCAGCGGGTGATACTCGGACTCGCTCCCCCCATTCGGGCACTTGTCTGGGGCTTGTGTTTGGGGACTTGCCCCATGGAAGTCCAAATCCTGGAAGTGGAGCTTCCAGCGGGTGGTACTCGGAATCGCTACCCTCAGTTGGGCACCTGTCTGGGGCTTGTGTTTGGGGACTTGCCGCATGGAAGTCCAAATCCTGGAAGTGGAACTTTCAGCGGGTGGTACTCGGACTCGCTCCCCTCAGTCGAGCACCTGTCTGAGGCTTGTGTTTGGGGACTTGCCGCATGGAAGTCCAAATCCTGGAAGTGGAGCTTTCAGCGGGTGATACTCGGACTCGCTCCCCTCAGTAAGGCACCTGTCTGGGGCTTGTGTTTGGGGACTTGCCGCATGGAAGTCCAAATCCTGGAAGTGGAACTTTCAGCGGGTGGAACTCGGACTCGCTCCCCTCAGTTGAGCACCTGTCTGAGGCTTGTGTTTGTGGGCTTTCCCGGTGGAAGTCTAATTCTTGGAAGTGGAGCTTTCAGCGGGTGATACTCGGACTCGCTCCCCCAATTCGGGCACTTGTCTGGGGCTTGTGTTTGGGGACTTGCCGCATGGAAGTCCAAATCCTGGAAGTGGAACTTTCAGCGGGTGGTACTCGGACTCGCTCCCCTCAGTCGAGCACCTGTCTGAGGCTTGTGTTTGGGGACTTGCCGCATGGAAGTCCAAATCCTGGAAGTGGAGCTTTCAGCGGGTGATACTCGGACTTGCTCCCCTCAGTAAGGCACCTGTCTGGGGCTTGTGTTTGGCGACTTGCCGCATGGAAGTCCAAATCCTGGAAGTGGAACTTTCAGCGGGTGGAACTCGGACTCGCTCCCCTCAGTTGAGCACCTGTCTGAGGCTTGTGTCTGTGGGCTTTCCCGGTGGAAGTCTAAATCCTGGAAGTGGAGCTTTCAGCGGGTGATACAACGGACTCGCTCCCCTCAGTCGAGCACCTGTCTGAGGCTTGTGTTTGGGGACTTGCCGCATGGAAGTCCAAATCCTGGAAGTGGAGCTTTCAGCGGGTGATACTCGGACTCGCTCCCCTCAGTAAGGCACCTGTCTGGGGCTTGTGTTTGGCGACTTGCCGCATGGAAGTCCAAATCCTGGAAGTGGAACTTTCAGCGGGTGGAACTCGGACTCGCTCCCCTCAGTTGAGCACCTGTCTGAGGCTTGTGTCTGTGGGCTTTCCCGGTGGAAGTCTTAGTCCTGGAAGTGGAGCTTTCAGCGGGTGATACTCGGACTCGCTCCCCCCATTCGGGCACTTGTCTGGGGCTTGTGTTTGGGGACTTGCCGCATGGAAGTCCAAATCCTGGAAGTGGAGCTTTCAGCGGGTGATTCTCGGACTCGCTCCCCTCAGTAAGGCACCTGTCTGGGGCTTGTGTTTGGGGACTTGCCGCATGGAAGTCCAAATCCTGGAAGTGGAACTTTCAGCGGGTGGAACTCGGACTCGCTCCCCTCAGTTGAGCACCTGTCTGAGGCTTGTGTTTGTGGGCTTTCCCGGTGGAAGTCTAAATCCTGGAAGTGGAGCTTTCAGCGGGTGATACTCGGACTCGCTCCCCCCATTCGGGCACTTGTCTGGGGCTTGTGTTTGGGGACTTGCCGCATGGAAGTCCAAATCCTGGAAGTGGAGCTTTCAGCGGGTGATACTCGGACTCGCTCCCCCCATTCGGGCACTTGTCTGGGGCTTGTGTTTGGGGACTTGACCCAAGGAAGTCCAAATCCTGGAAGTGGAACTTTCAGCGGGTGGTACTCGGACTCGCTCCCCTCAGTCGAGCACCTGTCTGAGGCTTGTGTTTGGGGACTTGCCGCATGGAAGTCCAAATCCTGGAAGTTGAGCTTTCAGCGGGTGATAATCGGACTCGCTCCCCTCAGTAAGGCACCTGTCTGGGGCTTGTGTTTGGCGACTTGCTGCATGGAAGTCCAAATCCTGGAAGTGGAACTTTCAGCGGGTGGAACTCGGACTCGCTCCCCTCAGTTGAGCACCTGTCAGAGGCTTGTGTCTGTAGGCTTTCCCGGTGAAAGTCTAAATCCTGGAAGTGGAGCTTTCAGCGGGTGATACTCGGACTCGCTCCCCCCATTCGGGCACTTGCCTGGGGCTTGTGTTTGGGGACTTGCCGCATGGAAGTCCAAATCCTGGAAGTGGAGCTTTCAGCGGGTGATGCTCGGACTCGCTCCCCCCAGTCGGGCACTTGTCTGGGGCTTGTGTTTGGGGACTTGCCCCATGGAAGTCCAAATTCTGGAAGTGGAACTTTCAGCGGGTGGAACTCGGACTCGCTCCCCTCAGTTGAGCACCTGTCTGAGGCTTGTGTTTTGGGCTTTCCCGGTGGAAGTCTAAATCCAGGAAGTGGAGCTTTCAGCGGGTTATACTCGGACTCGCTCCCCCCATTCGGGCACTTGTCTGGGGCTTGTGTTTGGGGACTTGCCGCATGGAAGTCCAAATCCTGGAAGTGGAGCTTTCAGCGGGTGATGCTCGGACTCGCTCCCCTCAGTAAGGCACATGTCTGGGGCTTGTATTTGGGGACTTGCCGCATGGAAGTCCAAATCCTGGAAGTGGAGCTTTCAGCGGTGGATGCTCAGACTCGCTCCCCCCATTCGGGCACTTTTCTGGGGCTTGTGTTTGGGGACTTGCCCCATGGAAGTCCAAATCCTGGAAGTGGAGCTTCCAGCGGGTGGTACTCGGAATCGCTACCCTCAGTTGGGCACCTGTCTGGGGCTTGTGTTTGGGGACTTGCCGCATGGAAGTCCAAATCCTGGAAGTGGAACTTTCAGCGGGTGGAACTCGGACTCGCTCCCCTCAGTTGAGCACCTGTCTGAGGCTTGTGTTTGTGGGCTTTCCCGGTGGAAGTCTAAATCCTGGAAGTGGAGCTTTCAGCGGGTGATACTCGGACTCGCTCCCCCCATTCGGGCACTTGTCTGGGGCTTATGTTTGGGGACTTGCCGCATGGAAGTCCAAATCCTGGAAGTGGAGCTTTCAGCGGGTGACACTGGGACTCGCTCCCCTCAGTTGAGCACCTGTCTGAGGCTTGTGTTTGTGGGCTTTCCCGGTGGAAGTCCAAATTCTGGAAGTGGAACTTTCAGCGGGTGGAACTCGGACTCGCTCCCCTCAGTTGAGCACCTGTCTGAGGCTTGTGTTTTGGGCTTTCCCGGTGGAAGTCTAAATCCAGGAAGTGGAGCTTTCAGCGGGTTATACTCGGACTCGCTCCCCCCATTCGGGCACTTGTCTGGGGCTTGTGTTTGGGGACTTGCCGCATGGAAGTCCAAATCCTGGAAGTGGAGCTTTCAGCGGGTGATGCTCGGACTCGCTCCCCTCAGTAAGGCACATGTCTGGGGCTTGTATTTGGGGACTTGCCGCATGGAAGTCCAAATCCTGGAAGTGGAGCTTTCAGCGGTGGATGCTCAGACTCGCTCCCCCCATTCGGGCACTTGACTGGGGCTTGTGTTTGGGGACTTGCCCCATGGAAGTCCAAATCCTGGAAGTGGAGCTTCCAGCGGGTGGTACTCGGAATCGCTACCCTCAGTTGGGCACCTGTCTGGGGCTTGTGTTTGGGGACTTGCCGCATGGAAGTCCAAATCCTGGAAGTGGAACTTTCAGCGGGTGGAACTCGGACTCGCTCCCCTCAGTTGAGCACCTGTCTGAGGCTTGTGTTTGTGGGCTTTCCCGGTGGAAGTCTAAATCCTGGAAGTGGAGCTTTCAGCGGGTGTTACTCGGACTCGCTCCCCCCATTCGGGCACTTGTCTGGGGCTTATGTTTGGGGACTTGCCGCATGGAAGTCCAAATCCTGGAAGTGGAGCTTTCAGCGGGTGACACTGGGACTCGCTCCCCTCAGTTGAGCACCTGTCTGGGGCTTGTGTTTGGGGACTTGCCGCATGGAAGTCCGAATCCTGGAAGTGGAACTTTCAGCGGGTGGAACTCGGACTCGCTCCCCTCAGTTGAGCACCTGTCTGAGGCTTGTGTTTGTGGGCTTTCCCGGTGGAAGTCTAAATCCTGGAAGTGGAGCTTTCAGCGGGTGATACTCGGACTCGCTCCCCCCATTCGGGCACTTGTCTGGGGCTTATGTTTGGGGACTTGCCGCATGGAAGTCCAAATCCTGGAAGTGGAGCTTTCAGCGGGTGACACTGGGACTCGCTCCCCTCAGTTGAGCACCTGTCTGAGGCTTGTGTTTGTGGGCTTTCCCGGTGGAAGTCCAAATCCTGGAAGTGGAGCTTTCAGCGGGTGATACTCGGACTCGCTCCCCTCAGTAAGGCACCTGTCTGGGGCTTGTGTTTGGGGACTTGCCGCATGGAAGTCCAAATCCTGGAAGTGGAACTTTCAGCGGGTGGAACTCGGACTCGCTCCCCTCAGTTGAGCACCTGTCTGAGGCTTGTGTTTGTGGGCTTTCCCGGTGGAAGTCTAAATCCTGGAAGTGGAGCTTTCAGCGGGTGATACTCGGACTCGCTCCCCCCATTCGGGCACTTGTCTGGGGCTTGTGTTTGGGGACTTGCCGCATGGAAGTCCAAATCCTGGACGTGGAGCTTTCAGCGGGTGATGCTCGGACTCGCTCCCCCCATTCGGGCACTTGTCTGGGGCTTGTGTTTGGGGACTTGCTGCATGGAAGTCCAAATCCTGGAAGTGGAACTTTCAGCGGGTGGTACTCGGACTCGCTCCCCTCAGTCGAGCACCTGTCTGAGTCTTGTGTTTGGGGACTTACCCCATGGAAGTCCAAATCCTGGAAGTGGAACTTCCAGCGGGTGATACTCGGACTCGCTCGCCTCAGTCGGGCACCTGTCTTGGGCTTGTGTTTGGGGACTTGCCCCATGGAAGTCCAAATCCTGGAAGTGGAACTTTCAGCGGGTTGTACTCAGACTCGCTCCCCTCAGTTGAGCACCTGTCTGAGGCTTGTGTTTGTGGGCTTGCCTGGTGGAAGTCTTAATCCTGGAAGTGGAGCTTTCAGCGGGTTATGCTCGGACTCGCTCCCCCCACTCGGGCACTTGTCTGGGGCTTGTGTTTGGGGACTTGCCCCATGGAAGTCCAAATCCTGGAAGTGGAACTTCCAGCGGGTGGTACTCGGAATCGCTCCCCCCATTCGGGCACTTGTCTGGGGCTTGTGTTTGGGGACTTGCCGCATGGAAGTCCAAATCCTGGAAGTGGAGCTTTCAGCGGGTGATACTCGGACTCGCTCCCCTCAGTAAGGCACCTGTCTGGGGCTTGTGTTTGGGGACTTGCCGCATGGAAGTCCAAATCCTGGAAGTGGAACTTTCAGCGGGTGGAACTCGGACTCGCTCCCCTCAGTTGAGCACCTGTCTGAGGCTTGTGTTTGTGGGCTTTCCCGGTGGAAGTCTAAATCCTGGAAGTGGAGCTTTCAGCGGGTGATACTCGGACTCGCTCCCCCCATTCGGGCACTTGTCTGGGGCTTGTGTTTGGGGACTTGACCCAAGGAAGTCCAAATCCTGGAAGTGGAACTTTCAGCGGGTGGAACTCGGACTCGCTCCCCTCAGTTGAGCACCTGTCTGAGGCTTGTGTTTGGGGACTTGCCGCATGGAAGTCCAAATCCTGGAAGTGGAACTTTCAGCGGGTGGTACTCGGACTCGCTCCCCTCAGTCGAGCACCTGTCTGAGGCTTGTGTTTGGGGACTTGCCGCATGGAAGTCCAAATCCTGGAAGTGGAGCTTTCAGCGGGTGATACTCGGACTCGCTCCCCTCAGTAAGGCACCTGTCTGGGGCTTGTGTTTGGGGACTTGCCGCATGGAAGTCCAAATCCTGGAAGTGGAACTTTCAGCTGGTGGAACTCGGACTCGCTCCCCTCAGTTGAGCACCTGTCTGAGGCTTGTGTTTGTGGGCTTTCCGGTGGAAGTCTAAATCCTGGAAGTGGAGCTTTCAGCGGGTGATACTCGGACTCGCTCCCCCAATTCGGGCACTTGTCTGGGGCTTGTGTTTGGGGACTTGCCGCATGGAAGTCCAAATCCTGGAAGTGGAACTTTCAGCGGGTGGTACTCGGACTCGCTCCCCTCAGTCGAGCACCTGTCTGAGGCTTGTGTTTGGGGACTTGCCGCATGGAAGTCCAAATCCTGGAAGTGGAGCTTTCAGCGGGTGATACTCTGACTCGCTCCCCTCAGTAAGGCACCTGTCTGGGGCTTGTGTTTGGCGACTTGCCGCATGGAAGTCCAAATCCTGGAAGTGGAACTTTCAGCGGGTGGAACTCTGACTCGCTCCCCTCAGTTGAGCACCTGTCTGAGGCTTGTGTCTGTGGGCTTTCCCGTTGGAAGTCTAAATCCTGGAAGTGGAGCTTTCAGCGGGTGATACTCGGACTCGCTCCCCCTATTCGGGCACTAGTCTGGGGCTTGTGTTTGGGGACTTGCCGCATGGAAGTCCAAATCCTGGAAGTGGAGCTTTCAGCGGGTGATTCTCGGACTCGCTCCCCTCAGTAAGGCACCTGTCTGGGGCTTGTGTTTGGGGACTTGCCGCATGGAAGTCCAAATCCTGGAAGTGGAACTTTCAGCGGGTGGAACTCGGACTCGCTCCCCTCAGTTGAGCACCTGTCTGAGGCTTGTGTTTGTGGGCTTTCCCGGTGGAAGTCTAAATCCTGGAAGTGGAGCTTTCAGCGGGTGATACTCGGACTCGCTCCCCCCATTCGGGCACTTGTCTGGGGCTTGTGTTTGGGGACTTGCCGCATGGAAGTCCAAATCCTGGAAGTGGAGCTTTCAGCGGGTGATACTCGGACTCGCTCCCCCCATTCGGGCACTTGTCTGGGGCTTGTGTTTGGGGACTTGACCCAAGGAAGTTCAAATCCTGGAAGTGGAACTTTCAGCGGGTGGTACTCGGACTCGCTCCCCTCAGTCGAGCACCTGTCTGAGGCTTGTGTTTGGGGACTTGCCGCATGGAAGTCCAAATCCTGGAAGTGGAGCTTTCAGCGGGTGATAATCGGACTCGCTCCCCTCAGTAAGGCACCTGTCTGGGGCTTGTGTTTGGCGACTTGCTGCATGGAAGTCCAAATCCTGGAAGTGGAACTTTCAGCGGGTGGAACTCGGACTCGCTCCCCTCAGTTGAGCACCTGTCTGAGGCTTGTGTCTGTGGGCTTTCCCGGTGAAAGTCTAAATCCTGGAAGTGGAGTTTTCAGCGGGTGATACTCGGACTCGCTCCCCCCATTCGGGCACTTGCCTGGGGCTTGTGTTTGGGGACTTGCCGCATGGAAGTCCAAATCCTGGAAGTGGAGCTTTCAGCGGGTGATGCTCGGACTCGCTCCCCCCAGTCGGGCACTTGTCTGGGGCTTGTGTTTGGGGACTTGCCCCATGGAAGTCCAAATTCTGGAAGTGGAACTTTCAGCGGGTGGAACTCGGACTCGCTCCCCTCAGTTGAGCACCTGTCTGAGGCTTGTGTTTTGGGCTTTCCCGGTGGAAGTCTAAATCCAGGAAGTGGAGCTTTCAGCGGGTTATACTCGGACTCGCTCCCCCCATTCGGGCACTTGTCTGGGGCTTGTGTTTGGGGACTTGCCGCATGGAAGTCCAAATCCTGGAAGTGGAGCTTTCAGCGGGTGATGCTCGGACTCGCTCCCCTCAGTCGAGCACCTGTCTGAGGCTTGTGTTTGGGGACTTGCCGCATGGAAGTCCAAATCCTGGAAGTGGAGCTTTCAGCGGGTGATACTCGGACTCGCTCCCCTCAGTAAGGCACCTGTCTGGGGCTTGTGTTTGGGGACTTGCCGCATGGAAGTCCAAATCCTGGAAGTGGAACTTTCAGCGGGTGGAACTCGGACTCGCTCCCCTCAGTTGAGCACCTGTCTGAGGCTTGTGTTTGTGGGCTTTCCCGGTGGAAGTCTAATTCTTGGAAGTGGAGCTTTCAGCGGGTGATACTCGGACTCGCTCCCCCCATTCGGGCACTTGTCTGGGGCTTGTGTTTGGGGACTTGCCGCATGGAAGTCCAAATCCTGGAAGTGGAGCTTTCAGCGGGTGATCCTCGGACTCGCTCCCCCCATTCGGGCACTTGTCTGGGGCTTGTGTTTGGGGACTTGCCGCATGGAACTCCAAATCCTGGAAGTGGAGCTTTCAGCGGGTGATGCTCGGACTCGCTCCCCTCAGTAAGGCACATGTCTGGGGCTTGTATTTGGGGACTTGCCGCATGGAAGTCCATATCCTGGAAGTGGAGCTTTCAGCGGTGGATGCTCAGACTCGCTCCCCCCAGTCGAGCACTTGTCTGGGGCTTGTGTTTGGGGACTTGCCGCATGGAAGTCCAAATCCTGGAAGTGGAGCTTTCAGCGGGTGATACTCGGACTCGCTCCCCCCATTCGGGCACTTGTCTGGGGCTTGTGTTTGGGGACTTGCCCCATGGAAGTCCAAATCCTGGAAGTGGAGCTTCCAGCGGGTGGTACTCGGAATCGCTACCCTCAGTTGGGCACCTGTCTGGGGCTTGTGTTTGGGGACTTGCCGCATGGAAGTCCAAATCCTGGAAGTGGAACTTTCAGCGGGTGGTACTCGGACTCGCTCCCCTCAGTCGAGCACCTGTCTGAGGCTTGTGTTTGGGGACTTGCCGCATGGAAGTCCAAATCCTGGAAGTGGAGCTTTCAGCGGGTGATACTCGGACTCGCTCCCCTCAGTAAGGCACCTGTCTGGGGCTTGTGTTTGGGGACTTGCCGCATGGAAGTCCAAATCCTGGAAGTGGAACTTTCAGCGGGTGGAACTCGGACTCGCTCCCCTCAGTTGAGCACCTGTCTGAGGCTTGTGTTTGTGGGCTTTCCCGGTGGAAGTCTAATTCTTGGAAGTGGAGCTTTCAGCGGGTGATACTCGGACTCGCTCCCCCAATTCGGGCACTTGTCTGGGGCTTGTGTTTGGGGACTTGCCGCATGGAAGTCCAAATCCTGGAAGTGGAACTTTCAGCGGGTGGTACTCGGACTCGCTCCCCTCAGTCGAGCACCTGTCTGAGGCTTGTGTTTGGGGACTTGCCGCATGGAAGTCCAAATCCTGGAAGTGGAGCTTTCAGCGGGTGATACTCGGACTCGCTCCCCTCAGTAAGGCACCTGTCTGGGGCTTGTGTTTGGCGACTTGCCGCATGGAAGTCCAAATCCTGGAAGTGGAACTTTCAGCGGGTGGAACTCGGACTCGCTCCCCTCAGTTGAGCACCTGTCTGAGGCTTGTGTCTGTGGGCTTTCCCGGTGGAAGTCTAAATCCTGGAAGTGGAGCTTTCAGCGGGTGATACTCGGACTCGCTCCCCTCAGTCGAGCACCTGTCTGAGGCTTGTGTTTGGGGACTTGCCGCATGGAAGTCCAAATCCTGGAAGTGGAGCTTTCAGCGGGTGATACTCGGACTCGCTCCCCTCAGTAAGGCACCTGTCTGGGGCTTGTGTTTGGCGACTTGCCGCATGGAAGTCCAAATCCTGGAAGTGGAACTTTCAGCGGGTGGAACTCGGACTCGCTCCCCTCAGTTGAGCACCTGTCTGAGGCTTGTGTCTGTGGGCTTTCCCGGTGGAAGTCTAAATCCTGGAAGTGGAGCTTTCAGCGGGTGATACTCGGACTCGCTCCCCCCATTCGGGCACTTGTCTGGGGCTTGTGTTTGGGGACTTGCCGCATGGAAGTCCAAATCCTGGAAGTGGAGCTTTCAGCGGGTGATTCTCGGACTCGCTCCCCTCAGTAAGGCACCTGTCTGGGGCTTGTGTTTGGGGACTTGCCGCATGGAAGTCCAAATCCTGGAAGTGGAACTTTCAGCGGGTGGAACTCGGACTCGCTCCCCTCAGTTGAGCACCTGTCTGAGGCTTGTGTTTGTGGGCTTTCCCGGTGGAAGTCTAAATCCTGGAAGTGGAGCTTTCAGCGGGTGATACTCGGACTCGCTCCCCCCATTCGGGCACTTGTCTGGGGCTTGTGTTTGGGGACTTGCCGCATGGAAGTCCAAATCCTGGAAGTGGAGCTTTCAGCGGGTGATACTCGGACTCGCTCCCCCCATTCGGGCACTTGTCTGGGGCTTGTGTTTGGGGACTTGACCCAAGGAAGTCCAAATCCTGGAAGTGGAACTTTCAGCGGGTGGTACTCGGACTCGCTCCCCTCAGTCGAGCACCTGTCTGAGGCTTGTGTTTGGGGACTTGCCGCATGGAAGTCCAAATCCTGGAAGTTGAGCTTTCAGCGGGTGATAATCGGACTCGCTCCCCTCAGTAAGGCACCTGTCTGGGGCTTGTGTTTGGCGACTTGCTGCATGGAAGTCCAAATCCTGGAAGTGGAACTTTCAGCGGGTGGAACTCGGACTCGCTCCCCTCAGTTGAGCACCTGTCAGAGGCTTGTGTCTGTAGGCTTTCCCGGTGAAAGTCTAAATCCTGGAAGTGGAGCTTTCAGCGGGTGATACTCGGACTCGCTCCCCCCATTCGGGCACTTGCCTGGGGCTTGTGTTTGGGGACTTGCCGCATGGAAGTCCAAATCCTGGAAGTGGAGCTTTCAGCGGGTGATGCTCGGACTCGCTCCCCCCAGTCGGGCACTTGTCTGGGGCTTGTGTTTGGGGACTTGCCCCATGGAAGTCCAAATTCTGGAAGTGGAACTTTCAGCGGGTGGAACTCGGACTCGCTCCCCTCAGTTGAGCACCTGTCTGAGGCTTGTGTTTTGGGCTTTCCCGGTGGAAGTCTAAATCCAGGAAGTGGAGCTTTCAGCGGGTTATACTCGGACTCGCTCCCCCCATTCGGGCACTTGTCTGGGGCTTGTGTTTGGGGACTTGCCGCATGGAAGTCCAAATCCTGGAAGTGGAGCTTTCAGCGGGTGATGCTCGGACTCGCTCCCCCCATTCGGGCACTTGTCTGGGGCTTGTGTTTGGGGACTTGCTGCATGGAAGTCCAAATCCTGGAAGTGGAACTTTCAGCGGGTGGTACTCGGACTCGCTCCCCTCAGTCGAGCACCTGTCTGAGTCTTGTGTTTGGGGACTTACCCCATGGAAGTCCAAATCCTGGAAGTGGAACTTCCAGCGGGTGATACTGGGACTCGCTCGCCTCAGTCGGGCACCTGTCTTGGGCTTGTGTTTGGGGACTTGCCCCATGGAAGTCCAAATCCTGGAAGTGGAACTTTCAGCGGGTTGTACTCAGACTCGCTCCCCTCAGTTGAGCACCTGTCTGAGGCTTGTGTTTGTGGGCTTGCCTGGTGGAAGTCTTAATCCTGGAAGTGGAGCTTTCAGCGGGTTATGCTCGGACTCGCTCCCCCCACTCGGGCACTTGTCTGGGGCTTGTGTTTGGGGACTTGCCCCATGGAAGTCCAAATCCTGGAAGTGGAACTTCCAGCGGGTGGTACTCGGAATCGCTCCCCCCATTCGGGCACTTGTCTGGGGCTTGTGTTTGGGGACTTGCCGCATGGAAGTCCAAATCCTGGAAGTGGAGCTTTCAGCGGGTGATACTCGGACTCGCTCCCCTCAGTAAGGCACCTGTCTGGGGCTTGTGTTTGGGGACTTGCCGCATGGAAGTCCAAATCCTGGAAGTGGAGCTTTCAGCGGGTGATGCTCGGACTCGCTCCCCCCAGTCGGGCACATGTCTGGGGCTTGTGTTTGGGGACTTGCCCCATGGAAGTTCAAATCCTGGAAGTGGAACTTTCAGCGGGTGGAACTCGGAATCGCTCCCCTCAATTGAGCACCTGTCTGATGCTTGTGTTTGTGGGCTTTCCCGGTGGAAGTCTAAATCCTGGAAGTGGAGCTTTCAGCGGGTGATACTCGGACTCGCTCCCCCCATTCGGGCACTTGTCTGGGGCTTGTGTTTGGGGACTTGCCGCATGGAAGTCCAAATCCTGGAAGTGGAGCTTTCAGCGGGTGATGCTCGGACTCGCTCCCCCCATTCGGGCACTTGTCTGGGGCTTGTGTTTGGGGACTTGCCCCATGGAAGTCTAAATCCTGGAAATGGAACTTTCAGCGGTTGGTACTCGGACTCGCTCCCCTCAGTCGAGCACCTGTCTGAGGCTTGTGTTTGGGGACTTGCCGCATGGAAGTCCAAATCCTGGAAGTGGAGCTTTCAGCGGGTGATACTCGGACTCGCTCCCCTCAGTAAGGCACCTGTCTGGGGCTTGTGTTTGGGGACTTGCCGCATGGAAGTCAAAATCCTGGAAGTGGAACTTTCAGCGGGTGGAACTCGGACTCGCTCCCCTCAGTTGAGCACCTGTCTGAGGCTTGTGTTTGTGGGCTTTCCCGGTGGAAGTCTAAATCCTGGAAGTGGAGCTTTCAGCGGGTGATACTCGGACTCGCTCCCCCCATTCGGGCACTTGTCTGGGGCTTATGATTGGGGACTTGCCGCATGGAAGTCCAAATCCTGGAAGTGGAGCTTTCAGCGGGTTACACTCGGACTCGCTCCCCTCAGTTGAGCACCTGTCTGAGGCTTGTGTTTGTGGGCTTTCCCGGTGGAAGTCTAAATCCTGGAAGTGGAGCTTTCAGCGGGTGATACTCGGACTCGCTCCCCCCATTCGGGCACTTGTCTGGGGCTTGTGTTTGGGGACTTGCCGCATGGAAGTCCAAATCCTGGAAGTGGAGCTTTCAGCGGGTGATCCTCGGACTCGCTCCCCCCATTCGGGCACTTGTCTGGGGCTTGTGTTTGGGGACTTGCCGCATGGAAGTCCAAATCCTGGAAGTGGAGCTTTCAGCGGGTGATGCTCGGACTCGCTCCCCTCAGTAAGGCACATGTCTGGGGCTTGTATTTGGGGACTTGCCGCATGGAAGTCCAAATCCTGGAAGTGGAGCTTTCAGCGGTGGATGCTCAGACTCGCTCCCCCCAGTCGGGCACTTGTCTGGGGCTTGTGTTTGGGGACTTGCCGCATGGAAGTCCAAATCCTGGAAGTGGAGCTTTCAGCGGGTGATACTCGGACTCGCTCCCCCCATTCGGGCACTTGTCTGGGGCTTGTGTTTGGGGACTTGCCCCATGGAAGTCCAAATCCTGGAAGTGGAGCTTTCAGCGGGTGATACTCGGACTCGCTCCCCTCAGTAAGGCACCTGTCTGGGGCTTGTGTTTGGGGACTTGCCGCATGGAAGTCCAAATCCTGGAAGTGGAGCTTTCAGCGGGTGATGCTCGGACTCGCTCCCCCCAGTCGGGCACATGTCTGGGGCTTGTGTTTGGGGACTTGCCCCATGGAAGTTCAAATCCTGGAAGTGGAACTTTCAGCGGGTGGAACTCGGAATCGCTCCCCTCAATTGAGCACCTGTCTGATGCTTGTGTTTGTGGGCTTTCCCGGTGGAAGTCTAAATCCTGGAAGTGGAGCTTTCAGCGGGTGATACTCGGACTCGCTCCCCCCATTCGGGCACTTGTCTGGGGCTTGTGTTTGGGGACTTGCCGCATGGAAGTCCAAATCCTGGAAGTGGAGCTTTCAGCGGGTGATGCTCGGACTCGCTCCCCCCATTCGGGCACTTGTCTGGGGCTTGTGTTTGGGGACTTGCCCCATGGAAGTCTAAATCCTGGAAATGGAACTTTCAGCGGTTGGTACTCGGACTCGCTCCCCTCAGTCGAGCACCTGTCTGAGGCTTGTGTTTGGGGACTTGCCGCATGGAAGTCCAAATCCTGGAAGTGGAGCTTTCAGCGGGTGATACTCGGACTCGCTCCCCTCAGTAAGGCACCTGTCTGGGGCTTGTGTTTGGGGAATTGCCGCATGGAAGTCAAAATCCTGGAAGTGGAACTTTCAGCGGGTGGAACTCGGACTCGCTCCCCTCAGTTGAGCACCTGTCTGAGGCTTGTGTTTGTGGGCTTTCCCGGTGGAAGTCTAAATCCTGGAAGTGGAGCTTTCAGCGGGTGATACTCGGACTCGCTCCCCCCATTCGGGCACTTGTCTGGGGCTTGTGTTTGGGGACTTGCCGCATGGAAGTCCAAATCCTGGAAGTGGAGCTTTCAGCGGGTGATACTCGGACTCGCTCCCCTCAGTAAGGCACCTGTCTGGGGCTTGTGTTTGGGGACTTGCCGCATGGAAGTCCAAATCCTGGAAGTGGAACTTTCAGCGGGTGGAACTCGGACTCGCTCCCCTCAGTTGAGCACCTGTCTGAGGCTTGTGTTTGTGGGCTTTCCCGGTGGAAGTCTAAATCCTGGAAGTGGAGCTTTCAGCGGGTGATACTCGGACTCGCTCCCCCCATTCGGGCACTTGTCTGGGGCTTGTGTTTGGGGACTTGCCGCATGGAAGTCCAAATCCTGGAAGTGGAGCTTTCAGCGGGTGATGCTCGGACTCGCTCCCCCCATTCGGGCACTTGTCTGGGGCTTGTGTTTGGGGACTTGCTGCATGGAAGTCCAAATCCTGGAAGTGGAACTTTCAGCGGGTGGTACTCGGACTCGCTCCCCTCAGTCGAGCACCTGTCTGAGTCTTGTGTTTGGGGACTTACCCCATGGAAGTCCAAATCCTGGAAGTGGAACTTCCAGCGGGTGATACTGGGACTCGCTCGCCTCAGTCGGGCACCTGTCTTGGGCTTGTGTTTGGGGACTTGCCCCATGGAAGTCCAAATCCTGGAAGTGGAACTTTCAGCGGGTTGTACTCAGACTCGCTCCCCTCAGTTGAGCACCTGTCTGAGGCTTGTGTTTGTGGGCTTGCCTGGTGGAAGTCTTAATCCTGGAAGTGGAGCTTTCAGCGGGTTATGCTCGGACTCGCTCCCCCCACTCGGGCACTTGTCTGGGGCTTGTGTTTGGGGACTTGCCCCATGGAAGTCCAAATCCTGGAAGTGGAACTTCCAGCGGGTGGTACTCGGAATCGCTCCCCCCATTCGGGCACTTGTCTGGGGCTTGTGTTTGGGGACTTGCCGCATGGAAGTCCAAATCCTGGAAGTGGAGCTTTCAGCGGGTGATACTCGGACTCGCTCCCCTCAGTAAGGCACCTGTCTGGGGCTTGTGTTTGGGGACTTGCCGCATGGAAGTCCAAATCCTGGAAGTGGAGCTTTCAGCGGGTGATGCTCGGACTCGCTCCCCCCAGTCGGGCACATGTCTGGGGCTTGTGTTTGGGGACTTGCCCCATGGAAGTTCAAATCCTGGAAGTGGAACTTTCAGCGGGTGGAACTCGGAATCGCTCCCCTCAATTGAGCACCTGTCTGATGCTTGTGTTTGTGGGCTTTCCCGGTGGAAGTCTAAATCCTGGAAGTGGAGCTTTCAGCGGGTGATACTCGGACTCGCTCCCCCCATTCGGGCACTTGTCTGGGGCTTGTGTTTGGGGACTTGCCGCATGGAAGTCCAAATCCTGGAAGTGGAGCTTTCAGCGGGTGATGCTCGGACTCGCTCCCCCCATTCGGGCACTTGTCTGGGGCTTGTGTTTGGGGACTTGCCCCATGGAAGTCTAAATCCTGGAAATGGAACTTTCAGCGGTTGGTACTCGGACTCGCTCCCCTCAGTCGAGCACCTGTCTGAGGCTTGTGTTTGGGGACTTGCCGCATGGAAGTCCAAATCCTGGAAGTGGAGCTTTCAGCGGGTGATACTCGGACTCGCTCCCCTCAGTAAGGCACCTGTCTGGGGCTTGTGTTTGGGGACTTGCCGCATGGAAGTCAAAATCCTGGAAGTGGAACTTTCAGCGGGTGGAACTCGGACTCGCTCCCCTCAGTTGAGCACCTGTCTGAGGCTTGTGTTTGTGGGCTTTCCCGGTGGAAGTCTAAATCCTGGAAGTGGAGCTTTCAGCGGGTGATACTCGGACTCGCTCCCCCCATTCGGGCACTTGTCTGGGGCTTATGATTGGGGACTTGCCGCATGGAAGTCCAAATCCTGGAAGTGGAGCTTTCAGCGGGTTACACTCGGACTCGCTCCCCTCAGTTGAGCACCTGTCTGAGGCTTGTGTTTGTGGGCTTTCCCGGTGGAAGTCTAAATCCTGGAAGTAGAGCTTTCAGCGGGTGATACTCGGACTCGCTCCCCCCATTCGGGCACTTGTCTGGGGCTTGTGTTTGGGGACTTGCCGCATGGAAGTCCAAATCCTGGAAGTGGAGCTTTCAGCGGGTGATCCTCGGACTCGCTCCCCCCATTCGGGCACTTGTCTGGGGCTTGTGTTTGGGGACTTGCCGCATGGAAGTCCAAATCCTGGAAGTGGAGCTTTCAGCGGGTGATGCTCGGACTCGCTCCCCTCAGTAAGGCACATGTCTGGGGCTTGTATTTGGGGACTTGCCGCATGGAAGTCCAAATCCTGGAAGTGGAGCTTTCAGCGGTGGATGCTCAGACTCGCTCCCCCCAGTCGGGCACTTGTCTGGGGCTTATGTTTGGGGACTTGCCGCATGGAAGTCCAAATCCTGGAAGTGGAGCTTTCAGCGGGTGATACTCGGACTCGCTCCCCCCATTCGGGCACTTGTCTGGGGCTTGTGTTTGGGGACTTGCCCCATGGAAGTCCAAATCCTGGAAGTGGAGCTTTCAGCGGGTGATACTCGGACTCGCTCCCCTCAGTAAGGCACCTGTCTGGGGCTTGTGTTTGGGGACTTGCCGCATGGAAGTCCAAATCCTGGAAGTGGAGCTTTCAGCGGGTGATGCTCGGACTCGCTCCCCCCAGTCGGGCACATGTCTGGGGCTTGTGTTTGGGGACTTGCCCCATGGAAGTTCAAATCCTGGAAGTGGAACTTTCAGCGGGTGGAACTCGGAATCGCTCCCCTCAATTGAGCACCTGTCTGATGCTTGTGTTTGTGGGCTTTCCCGGTGGAAGTCTAAATCCTGGAAGTGGAGCTTTCAGCGGGTGATACTCGGACTCGCTCCCCCCATTCGGGCACTTGTCTGGGGCTTGTGTTTGGGGACTTGCCGCATGGAAGTCCAAATCCTGGAAGTGGAGCTTTCAGCGGGTGATGCTCGGACTCGCTCCCCCCATTCGGGCACTTGTCTGGGGCTTGTGTTTGGGGACTTGCCCCATGGAAGTCTAAATCCTGGAAATGGAACTTTCAGCGGTTGGTACTCGGACTCGCTCCCCTCAGTCGAGCACCTGTCTGAGGCTTGTGTTTGGGGACTTGCCGCATGGAAGTCCAAATCCTGGAAGTGGAGCTTTCAGCGGGTGATACTCGGACTCGCTCCCCTCAGTAAGGCACCTGTCTGGGGCTTGTGTTTGGGGAATTGCCGCATGGAAGTCAAAATCCTGGAAGTGGAACTTTCAGCGGGTGGAACTCGGACTCGCTCCCCTCAGTTGAGCACCTGTCTGAGGCTTGTGTTTGTGGGCTTTCCCGGTGGAAGTCTAAATCCTGGAAGTGGAGCTTTCAGCGGGTGATACTCGGACTCGCTCCCCCCATTCGGGCACTTGTCTGGGGCTTATGATTGGGGACTTGCCGCATGGAAGTCCAAATCCTGGAAGTGGAGCTTTCAGCGGGTTACACTCGGACTCGCTCCCCTCAGTTGAGCACCTGTCTGAGGCTTGTGTTTGTGGGCTTTCCCGGTGGAAGTCTAAATCCTGGAAGTGGAGCTTTCAGCGGGTGATACTCGGACTCGCTCCCCCCATTCGGGCACTTGTCTGGGGCTTGTGTTTGGGGACTTGCCGCATGGAAGTCCAAATCCTGGAAGTGGAGCTTTCAGCGGGTGATCCTCGGACTCGCTCCCCCCATTCGGGCACTTGTCTGGGGCTTGTGTTTGGGGACTTGCCGCATGGAAGTCCAAATCCTGGAAGTGGAGCTTTCAGCGGGTGATGCTCGGACTCGCTCCCCTCAGTAAGGCACATGTCTGGGGCTTGTATTTGGGGACTTGCCGCATGGAAGTCCATATCCTGGAAGTGGAGCTTTCAGCGGTGGATGCTCAGACTCGCTCCCCCCAGTCGGGCACTTGTCTGGGGCTTGTGTTTGGGGACTTGCCGCATGGAAGTCCAAATCCTGGAAGTGGAGCTTTCAGCGGGTGATACTCGGACTCGCTCCCCCCATTCGGGCACTTGTCTGGGGCTTGTGTTTGGGGACTTGCCCCATGGAAGTCCAAATCCTGGAAGTGGAGCTTCCAGCGGGTGGTACTCGGAATCGCTACCCTCAGTTGGGCACCTGTCTGGGGCTTGTGTTTGGGGACTTGCCGCATGGAAGTCCAAATCCTGGAAGTGGAACTTTCAGCGGGTGGTACTCGGACTCGCTCCCCTCAGTCGAGCACCTGTCTGAGGCTTGTGTTTGGGGACTTGCCGCATGGAAGTCCAAATCCTGGAAGTGGAGCTTTCAGCGGGTGATACTCGGACTCGCTCCCCTCAGTAAGGCACCTGTCTGGGGCTTGTGTTTGGGGACTTGCCGCATGGAAGTCCAAATCCTGGAAGTGGAACTTTCAGCGGGTGGAACTCGGACTCGCTCCCCTCAGTTGAGCACCTGTCTGAGGCTTGTGTTTGTGGGCTTTCCCGGTGGAAGTCTAATTCTTGGAAGTGGAGCTTTCAGCGGGTGATACTCGGACTCGCTCCCCCAATTCGGGCACTTGTCTGGGGCTTGTGTTTGGGGACTTGCCGCATGGAAGTCCAAATCCTGGAAGTGGAACTTTCAGCGGGTGGTACTCGGACTCGCTCCCCTCAGTCGAGCACCTGTCTGAGGCTTGTGTTTGGGGACTTGCCGCATGGAAGTCCAAATCCTGGAAGTGGAGCTTTCAGCGGGTGATACTCGGACTTGCTCCCCTCAGTAAGGCACCTGTCTGGGGCTTGTGTTTGGCGACTTGCCGCATGGAAGTCCAAATCCTGGAAGTGGAACTTTCAGCGGGTGGAACTCGGACTCGCTCCCCTCAGTTGAGCACCTGTCTGAGGCTTGTGTCTGTGGGCTTTCCCGGTGGAAGTCTAAATCCTGGAAGTGGAGCTTTCAGCGGGTGATACAACGGACTCGCTCCCCTCAGTCGAGCACCTGTCTGAGGCTTGTGTTTGGGGACTTGCCGCATGGAAGTCCAAATCCTGGAAGTGGAGCTTTCAGCGGGTGATACTCGGACTCGCTCCCCTCAGTAAGGCACCTGTCTGGGGCTTGTGTTTGGCGACTTGCCGCATGGAAGTCCAAATCCTGGAAGTGGAACTTTCAGCGGGTGGAACTCGGACTCGCTCCCCTCAGTTGAGCACCTGTCTGAGGCTTGTGTCTGTGGGCTTTCCCGGTGGAAGTCTTAGTCCTGGAAGTGGAGCTTTCAGCGGGTGATACTCGGACTCGCTCCCCCCATTCGGGCACTTGTCTGGGGCTTGTGTTTGGGGACTTGCCGCATGGAAGTCCAAATCCTGGAAGTGGAGCTTTCAGCGGGTGATTCTCGGACTCGCTCCCCTCAGTAAGGCACCTGTCTGGGGCTTGTGTTTGGGGACTTGCCGCATGGAAGTCCAAATCCTGGAAGTGGAACTTTCAGCGGGTGGAACTCGGACTCGCTCCCCTCAGTTGAGCACCTGTCTGAGGCTTGTGTTTGTGGGCTTTCCCGGTGGAAGTCTAAATCCTGGAAGTGGAGCTTTCAGCGGGTGATACTCGGACTCGCTCCCCCCATTCGGGCACTTGTCTGGGGCTTGTGTTTGGGGACTTGCCGCATGGAAGTCCAAATCCTGGAAGTGGAGCTTTCAGCGGGTGATACTCGGACTCGCTCCCCCCATTCGGGCACTTGTCTGGGGCTTGTGTTTGGGGACTTGACCCAAGGAAGTCCAAATCCTGGAAGTGGAACTTTCAGCGGGTGGTACTCGGACTCGCTCCCCTCAGTCGAGCACCTGTCTGAGGCTTGTGTTTGGGGACTTGCCGCATGGAAGTCCAAATCCTGGAAGTTGAGCTTTCAGCGGGTGATAATCGGACTCGCTCCCCTCAGTAAGGCACCTGTCTGGGGCTTGTGTTTGGCGACTTGCTGCATGGAAGTCCAAATCCTGGAAGTGGAACTTTCAGCGGGTGGAACTCGGACTCGCTCCCCTCAGTTGAGCACCTGTCAGAGGCTTGTGTCTGTAGGCTTTCCCGGTGAAAGTCTAAATCCTGGAAGTGGAGCTTTCAGCGGGTGATACTCGGACTCGCTCCCCCCATTCGGGCACTTGCCTGGGGCTTGTGTTTGGGGACTTGCCGCATGGAAGTCCAAATCCTGGAAGTGGAGCTTTCAGCGGGTGATGCTCGGACTCGCTCCCCCCAGTCGGGCACTTGTCTGGGGCTTGTGTTTGGGGACTTGCCCCATGGAAGTCCAAATTCTGGAAGTGGAACTTTCAGCGGGTGGAACTCGGACTCGCTCCCCTCAGTTGAGCACCTGTCTGAGGCTTGTGTTTTGGGCTTTCCCGGTGGAAGTCTAAATCCAGGAAGTGGAGCTTTCAGCGGGTTATACTCGGACTCGCT
Organism: Filicampus tigris; assembly: GCF_054856515.1. Classification (NCBI taxonomy): domain Eukaryota; kingdom Metazoa; phylum Chordata; class Actinopteri; order Syngnathiformes; family Syngnathidae; genus Filicampus; species Filicampus tigris. The sequence goes on along the minus strand of NW_028233411.1, from coordinate 217,097 downwards.
CCCCCCATTCGGGCACTTGTCTGGGGCTTGTGTTTGGGGACTTGCCGCATGGAAGTCCAAATCCTGGAAGTGGAGCTTTCAGCGGGTGATGCTCGGACTCGCTCCCCTCAGTAAGGCACATGTCTGGGGCTTGTATTTGGGGACTTGCCGCATGGAAGTCCAAATCCTGGAAGTGGAGCTTTCAGCGGTGGATGCTCAGACTCGCTCCCCCCATTCGGGCACTTTTCTGGGGCTTGTGTTTGGGGACTTGCCCCATGGAAGTCCAAATCCTGGAAGTGGAGCTTCCAGCGGGTGGTACTCGGAATCGCTACCCTCAGTTGGGCACCTGTCTGGGGCTTGTGTTTGGGGACTTGCCGCATGGAAGTCCAAATCCTGGAAGTGGAACTTTCAGCGGGTGGAACTCGGACTCGCTCCCCTCAGTTGAGCACCTGTCTGAGGCTTGTGTTTGTGGGCTTTCCCGGTGGAAGTCTAAATCCTGGAAGTGGAGCTTTCAGCGGGTGATACTCGGACTCGCTCCCCCCATTCGGGCACTTGTCTGGGGCTTATGTTTGGGGACTTGCCGCATGGAAGTCCAAATCCTGGAAGTGGAGCTTTCAGCGGGTGACACTGGGACTCGCTCCCCTCAGTTGAGCACCTGTCTGAGGCTTGTGTTTGTGGGCTTTCCCGGTGGAAGTCCAAATTCTGGAAGTGGAACTTTCAGCGGGTGGAACTCGGACTCGCTCCCCTCAGTTGAGCACCTGTCTGAGGCTTGTGTTTTGGGCTTTCCCGGTGGAAGTCTAAATCCAGGAAGTGGAGCTTTCAGCGGGTTATACTCGGACTCGCTCCCCCCATTCGGGCACTTGTCTGGGGCTTGTGTTTGGGGACTTGCCGCATGGAAGTCCAAATCCTGGAAGTGGAGCTTTCAGCGGGTGATGCTCGGACTCGCTCCCCTCAGTAAGGCACATGTCTGGGGCTTGTATTTGGGGACTTGCCGCATGGAAGTCCAAATCCTGGAAGTGGAGCTTTCAGCGGTGGATGCTCAGACTCGCTCCCCCCATTCGGGCACTTGACTGGGGCTTGTGTTTGGGGACTTGCCCCATGGAAGTCCAAATCCTGGAAGTGGAGCTTCCAGCGGGTGGTACTCGGAATCGCTACCCTCAGTTGGGCACCTGTCTGGGGCTTGTGTTTGGGGACTTGCCGCATGGAAGTCCAAATCCTGGAAGTGGAACTTTCAGCGGGTGGAACTCGGACTCGCTCCCCTCAGTTGAGCACCTGTCTGAGGCTTGTGTTTGTGGGCTTTCCCGGTGGAAGTCTAAATCCTGGAAGTGGAGCTTTCAGCGGGTGTTACTCGGACTCGCTCCCCCCATTCGGGCACTTGTCTGGGGCTTATGTTTGGGGACTTGCCGCATGGAAGTCCAAATCCTGGAAGTGGAGCTTTCAGCGGGTGACACTGGGACTCGCTCCCCTCAGTTGAGCACCTGTCTGGGGCTTGTGTTTGGGGACTTGCCGCATGGAAGTCCGAATCCTGGAAGTGGAACTTTCAGCGGGTGGAACTCGGACTCGCTCCCCTCAGTTGAGCACCTGTCTGAGGCTTGTGTTTGTGGGCTTTCCCGGTGGAAGTCTAAATCCTGGAAGTGGAGCTTTCAGCGGGTGATACTCGGACTCGCTCCCCCCATTCGGGCACTTGTCTGGGGCTTATGTTTGGGGACTTGCCGCATGGAAGTCCAAATCCTGGAAGTGGAGCTTTCAGCGGGTGACACTGGGACTCGCTCCCCTCAGTTGAGCACCTGTCTGAGGCTTGTGTTTGTGGGCTTTCCCGGTGGAAGTCCAAATCCTGGAAGTGGAGCTTTCAGCGGGTGATACTCGGACTCGCTCCCCTCAGTAAGGCACCTGTCTGGGGCTTGTGTTTGGGGACTTGCCGCATGGAAGTCCAAATCCTGGAAGTGGAACTTTCAGCGGGTGGAACTCGGACTCGCTCCCCTCAGTTGAGCACCTGTCTGAGGCTTGTGTTTGTGGGCTTTCCCGGTGGAAGTCTAAATCCTGGAAGTGGAGCTTTCAGCGGGTGATACTCGGACTCGCTCCCCCCATTCGGGCACTTGTCTGGGGCTTGTGTTTGGGGACTTGCCGCATGGAAGTCCAAATCCTGGACGTGGAGCTTTCAGCGGGTGATGCTCGGACTCGCTCCCCCCATTCGGGCACTTGTCTGGGGCTTGTGTTTGGGGACTTGCTGCATGGAAGTCCAAATCCTGGAAGTGGAACTTTCAGCGGGTGGTACTCGGACTCGCTCCCCTCAGTCGAGCACCTGTCTGAGTCTTGTGTTTGGGGACTTACCCCATGGAAGTCCAAATCCTGGAAGTGGAACTTCCAGCGGGTGATACTCGGACTCGCTCGCCTCAGTCGGGCACCTGTCTTGGGCTTGTGTTTGGGGACTTGCCCCATGGAAGTCCAAATCCTGGAAGTGGAACTTTCAGCGGGTTGTACTCAGACTCGCTCCCCTCAGTTGAGCACCTGTCTGAGGCTTGTGTTTGTGGGCTTGCCTGGTGGAAGTCTTAATCCTGGAAGTGGAGCTTTCAGCGGGTTATGCTCGGACTCGCTCCCCCCACTCGGGCACTTGTCTGGGGCTTGTGTTTGGGGACTTGCCCCATGGAAGTCCAAATCCTGGAAGTGGAACTTCCAGCGGGTGGTACTCGGAATCGCTCCCCCCATTCGGGCACTTGTCTGGGGCTTGTGTTTGGGGACTTGCCGCATGGAAGTCCAAATCCTGGAAGTGGAGCTTTCAGCGGGTGATACTCGGACTCGCTCCCCTCAGTAAGGCACCTGTCTGGGGCTTGTGTTTGGGGACTTGCCGCATGGAAGTCCAAATCCTGGAAGTGGAACTTTCAGCGGGTGGAACTCGGACTCGCTCCCCTCAGTTGAGCACCTGTCTGAGGCTTGTGTTTGTGGGCTTTCCCGGTGGAAGTCTAAATCCTGGAAGTGGAGCTTTCAGCGGGTGATACTCGGACTCGCTCCCCCCATTCGGGCACTTGTCTGGGGCTTGTGTTTGGGGACTTGACCCAAGGAAGTCCAAATCCTGGAAGTGGAACTTTCAGCGGGTGGAACTCGGACTCGCTCCCCTCAGTTGAGCACCTGTCTGAGGCTTGTGTTTGGGGACTTGCCGCATGGAAGTCCAAATCCTGGAAGTGGAACTTTCAGCGGGTGGTACTCGGACTCGCTCCCCTCAGTCGAGCACCTGTCTGAGGCTTGTGTTTGGGGACTTGCCGCATGGAAGTCCAAATCCTGGAAGTGGAGCTTTCAGCGGGTGATACTCGGACTCGCTCCCCTCAGTAAGGCACCTGTCTGGGGCTTGTGTTTGGGGACTTGCCGCATGGAAGTCCAAATCCTGGAAGTGGAACTTTCAGCTGGTGGAACTCGGACTCGCTCCCCTCAGTTGAGCACCTGTCTGAGGCTTGTGTTTGTGGGCTTTCCGGTGGAAGTCTAAATCCTGGAAGTGGAGCTTTCAGCGGGTGATACTCGGACTCGCTCCCCCAATTCGGGCACTTGTCTGGGGCTTGTGTTTGGGGACTTGCCGCATGGAAGTCCAAATCCTGGAAGTGGAACTTTCAGCGGGTGGTACTCGGACTCGCTCCCCTCAGTCGAGCACCTGTCTGAGGCTTGTGTTTGGGGACTTGCCGCATGGAAGTCCAAATCCTGGAAGTGGAGCTTTCAGCGGGTGATACTCTGACTCGCTCCCCTCAGTAAGGCACCTGTCTGGGGCTTGTGTTTGGCGACTTGCCGCATGGAAGTCCAAATCCTGGAAGTGGAACTTTCAGCGGGTGGAACTCTGACTCGCTCCCCTCAGTTGAGCACCTGTCTGAGGCTTGTGTCTGTGGGCTTTCCCGTTGGAAGTCTAAATCCTGGAAGTGGAGCTTTCAGCGGGTGATACTCGGACTCGCTCCCCCTATTCGGGCACTAGTCTGGGGCTTGTGTTTGGGGACTTGCCGCATGGAAGTCCAAATCCTGGAAGTGGAGCTTTCAGCGGGTGATTCTCGGACTCGCTCCCCTCAGTAAGGCACCTGTCTGGGGCTTGTGTTTGGGGACTTGCCGCATGGAAGTCCAAATCCTGGAAGTGGAACTTTCAGCGGGTGGAACTCGGACTCGCTCCCCTCAGTTGAGCACCTGTCTGAGGCTTGTGTTTGTGGGCTTTCCCGGTGGAAGTCTAAATCCTGGAAGTGGAGCTTTCAGCGGGTGATACTCGGACTCGCTCCCCCCATTCGGGCACTTGTCTGGGGCTTGTGTTTGGGGACTTGCCGCATGGAAGTCCAAATCCTGGAAGTGGAGCTTTCAGCGGGTGATACTCGGACTCGCTCCCCCCATTCGGGCACTTGTCTGGGGCTTGTGTTTGGGGACTTGACCCAAGGAAGTTCAAATCCTGGAAGTGGAACTTTCAGCGGGTGGTACTCGGACTCGCTCCCCTCAGTCGAGCACCTGTCTGAGGCTTGTGTTTGGGGACTTGCCGCATGGAAGTCCAAATCCTGGAAGTGGAGCTTTCAGCGGGTGATAATCGGACTCGCTCCCCTCAGTAAGGCACCTGTCTGGGGCTTGTGTTTGGCGACTTGCTGCATGGAAGTCCAAATCCTGGAAGTGGAACTTTCAGCGGGTGGAACTCGGACTCGCTCCCCTCAGTTGAGCACCTGTCTGAGGCTTGTGTCTGTGGGCTTTCCCGGTGAAAGTCTAAATCCTGGAAGTGGAGTTTTCAGCGGGTGATACTCGGACTCGCTCCCCCCATTCGGGCACTTGCCTGGGGCTTGTGTTTGGGGACTTGCCGCATGGAAGTCCAAATCCTGGAAGTGGAGCTTTCAGCGGGTGATGCTCGGACTCGCTCCCCCCAGTCGGGCACTTGTCTGGGGCTTGTGTTTGGGGACTTGCCCCATGGAAGTCCAAATTCTGGAAGTGGAACTTTCAGCGGGTGGAACTCGGACTCCTTCCCCTCAGTTGAGCACCTGTCTGAGGCTTGTGTTTTGGGCTTTCCCGGTGGAAGTCTAAATCCAGGAAGTGGAGCTTTCAGCGGGTTATACTCGGACTCGCTCCCCCCATTCGGGCACTTGTCTGGGGCTTGTGTTTGGGGACTTGCCGCATGGAAGTCCAAATCCTGGAAGTGGAGCTTTCAGCGGGTGATGCTCGGACTCGCTCCCCTCAGTCGAGCACCTGTCTGAGGCTTGTGTTTGGGGACTTGCCGCATGGAAGTCCAAATCCTGGAAGTGGAGCTTTCAGCGGGTGATACTCGGACTCGCTCCCCTCAGTAAGGCACCTGTCTGGGGCTTGTGTTTGGGGACTTGCCGCATGGAAGTCCAAATCCTGGAAGTGGAACTTTCAGCGGGTGGAACTCGGACTCGCTCCCCTCAGTTGAGCACCTGTCTGAGGCTTGTGTTTGTGGGCTTTCCCGGTGGAAGTCTAATTCTTGGAAGTGGAGCTTTCAGCGGGTGATACTCGGACTCGCTCCCCCCATTCGGGCACTTGTCTGGGGCTTGTGTTTGGGGACTTGCCGCATGGAAGTCCAAATCCTGGAAGTGGAGCTTTCAGCGGGTGATCCTCGGACTCGCTCCCCCCATTCGGGCACTTGTCTGGGGCTTGTGTTTGGGGACTTGCCGCATGGAAGTCCAAATCCTGGAAGTGGAGCTTTCAGCGGGTGATGCTCGGACTCGCTCCCCCCATTCGGGCACTTGTCTGGGGCTTGTGTTTGGGGACTTGCCCCATGGAAGTCTAAATCCTGGAAATGGAACTTTCAGCGGTTGGTACTCGGACTCGCTCCCCTCAGTCGAGCACCTGTCTGAGGCTTGTGTTTGGGGACTTGCCGCATGGAAGTCCAAATCCTGGAAGTGGAGCTTTCAGCGGGTGATACTCGGACTCGCTCCCCTCAGTAAGGCACCTGTCTGGGGCTTGTGTTTGGGGAATTGCCGCATGGAAGTCAAAATCCTGGAAGTGGAACTTTCAGCGGGTGGAACTCGGACTCGCTCCCGTCAGTTGAGCACCTGTCTGAGGCTTGTGTTTGTGGGCTTTCCCGGTGGAAGTCTAAATCCTGGAAGTGGAGCTTTCAGCGGGTGATACTCGGACTCGCTCCCCCCATTCGGGCACTTGTCTGGGGCTTGTGTTTGGGGACTTGCCGCATGGAAGTCCAAATCCTGGAAGTGGAGCTTTCAGCGGGTGATACTCGGACTCGCTCCCCTCAGTAAGGCACCTGTCTGGGGCTTGTGTTTGGGGACTTGCCGCATGGAAGTCCAAATCCTGGAAGTGGAACTTTCAGCGGGTGGAACTCGGACTCGCTCCCCTCAGTTGAGCACCTGTCTGAGGCTTGTGTTTGTGGGCTTTCCCGGTGGAAGTCTAAATCCTGGAAGTGGAGCTTTCAGCGGGTGATACTCGGACTCGCTCCCCCCATTCGGGCACTTGTCTGGGGCTTGTGTTTGGGGACTTGCCGCATGGAAGTCCAAATCCTGGAAGTGGAGCTTTCAGCGGGTGATGCTCGGACTCGCTCCCCCCATTCGGGCACTTGTCTGGGGCTTGTGTTTGGGGACTTGCTGCATGGAAGTCCAAATCCTGGAAGTGGAACTTTCAGCGGGTGGTACTCGGACTCGCTCCCCTCAGTCGAGCACCTGTCTGAGTCTTGTGTTTGGGGACTTACCCCATGGAAGTCCAAATCCTGGAAGTGGAACTTCCAGCGGGTGATACTGGGACTCGCTCGCCTCAGTCGGGCACCTGTCTTGGGCTTGTGTTTGGGGACTTGCCCCATGGAAGTCCAAATCCTGGAAGTGGAACTTTCAGCGGGTTGTACTCAGACTCGCTCCCCTCAGTTGAGCACCTGTCTGAGGCTTGTGTTTGTGGGCTTGCCTGGTGGAAGTCTTAATCCTGGAAGTGGAGCTTTCAGCGGGTTATGCTCGGACTCGCTCCCCCCACTCGGGCACTTGTCTGGGGCTTGTGTTTGGGGACTTGCCCCATGGAAGTCCAAATCCTGGAAGTGGAACTTCCAGCGGGTGGTACTCGGAATCGCTCCCCCCATTCGGGCACTTGTCTGGGGCTTGTGTTTGGGGACTTGCCGCATGGAAGTCCAAATCCTGGAAGTGGAGCTTTCAGCGGGTGATACTCGGACTCGCTCCCCTCAGTAAGGCACCTGTCTGGGGCTTGTGTTTGGGGACTTGCCGCATGGAAGTCCAAATCCTGGAAGTGGAGCTTTCAGCGGGTGATGCTCGGACTCGCTCCCCCCAGTCGGGCACATGTCTGGGGCTTGTGTTTGGGGACTTGCCCCATGGAAGTTCAAATCCTGGAAGTGGAACTTTCAGCGGGTGGAACTCGGAATCGCTCCCCTCAATTGAGCACCTGTCTGATGCTTGTGTTTGTGGGCTTTCCCGGTGGAAGTCTAAATCCTGGAAGTGGAGCTTTCAGCGGGTGATACTCGGACTCGCTCCCCCCATTCGGGCACTTGTCTGGGGCTTGTGTTTGGGGACTTGCCGCATGGAAGTCCAAATCCTGGAAGTGGAGCTTTCAGCGGGTGATGCTCGGACTCGCTCCCCCCATTCTGGCACTTGTCTGGGGCTTGTGTTTGGGGACTTGCCCCATGGAAGTCTAAATCCTGGAAATGGAACTTTCAGCGGTTGGTACTCGGACTCGCTCCCCTCAGTCGAGCACCTGTCTGAGGCTTGTGTTTGGGGACTTGCCGCATGGAAGTCCAAATCCTGGAAGTGGAGCTTTCAGCGGGTGATACTCGGACTCGCTCCCCTCAGTAAGGCACCTGTCTGGGGCTTGTGTTTGGGGACTTGCCGCATGGAAGTCAAAATCCTGGAAGTGGAACTTTCAGCGGGTGGAACTCGGACTCGCTCCCCTCAGTTGAGCACCTGTCTGAGGCTTGTGTTTGTGGGCTTTCCCGGTGGAAGTCTAAATCCTGGAAGTGGAGCTTTCAGCGGGTGATACTCGGACTCGCTCCCCCCATTCGGGCACTTGTCTGGGGCTTATGATTGGGGACTTGCCGCATGGAAGTCCAAATCCTGGAAGTGGAGCTTTCAGCGGGTTACACTCGGACTCGCTCCCCTCAGTTGAGCACCTGTCTGAGGCTTGTGTTTGTGGGCTTTCCCGGTGGAAGTCTAAATCCTGGAAGTGGAGCTTTCAGCGGGTGATACTCGGACTCGCTCCCCCCATTCGGGCACTTGTCTGGGGCTTGTGTTTGGGGACTTGCCGCATGGAAGTCCAAATCCTGGAAGTGGAGCTTTCAGCGGGTGATCCTCGGACTCGCTCCCCCCATTCGGGCACTTGTCTGGGGCTTGTGTTTGGGGACTTGCCGCATGGAAGTCCAAATCCTGGAAGTGGAACTTTCAGCGGGTGGTACTCGGACTCGCTCCCCTCAGTCGAGCACCTGTCTGAGGCTTGTGTTTGGGGACTTGCCGCATGGAAGTCCAAATCCTGGAAGTGGAGCTTTCAGCGGGTGATACTCGGACTCGCTCCCCTCAGTAAGGCACCTGTCTGGGGCTTGTGTTTGGCGACTTGCCGCATGGAAGTCCAAATCCTGGAAGTGGAACTTTCAGCGGGTGGAACTCGGACTCGCTCCCCTCAGTTGAGCACCTGTCTGAGGCTTGTGTCTGTGGGCTTTCCCGGTGGAAGTCTAAATCCTGGAAGTGGAGCTTTCAGCGGGTGATACTCGGACTCGCTCCCCTCAGTCGAGCACCTGTCTGAGGCTTGTGTTTGGGGACTTGCCGCATGGAAGTCCAAATCCTGGAAGTGGAGCTTTCAGCGGGTGATACTCGGACTCGCTCCCCTCAGTAAGGCACCTGTCTGGGGCTTGTGTTTGGCGACTTGCCGCATGGAAGTCCAAATCCTGGAAGTGGAACTTTCAGCGGGTGGAACTCGGACTCGCTCCCCTCAGTTGAGCACCTGTCTGAGGCTTGTGTCTGTGGGCTTTCCCGGTGGAAGTCTAAATCCTGGAAGTGGAGCTTTCAGCGGGTGATACTCGGACTCGCTCCCCCCATTCGGGCACTTGTCTGGGGCTTGTGTTTGGGGACTTGCCGCATGGAAGTCCAAATCCTGGAAGTGGAGCTTTCAGCGGGTGATTCTCAGACTCGCTCCCCTCAGTAAGGCACCTGTCTGGGGCTTGTGTTTGGGGACTTGCCGCATGGAAGTCCAAATCCTGGTAGTGGAACTTTCAGCGGGTGGAACTCGGACTCGCTCCCCTCAGTTGAGCACCTGTCTGAGGCTTGTGTTTGTGGGCTTTCCCGGTGGAAGTCTAAATCCTGGAAGTGGAGCTTTCAGCGGGTGATACTCGGACTCGCTCCCCCCAATCGGGCACTTGTCTGGGGCTTGTGTTTGGGGACTTGCCGCATGGAAGTCCAAATCCTGGAAGTGGAGCTTTCAGCGGGTGATCCTCGGACTCGCTCCCCCCATTCGGGCACTTGTCTGGGGCTTGTGTTTGGGGACTTGCCGCATGGAAGTCCAAATCCTGGAAGTGGAGCTTTCAGCGGGTGATGCTCGGACTCGCTCCCCTCAGTAAGGCACATGTCTGGGGCTTGTATTTGGGGACTTGCCGCATGGAAGTCCAAATCCTGGAAGTGGAGCTTTCAGCGGTGGATGCTCAGACTCGCTCCCCCCAGTCGGGCACTTGTCTGGGGCTTGTGTTTGGGGACTTGCCGCATGGAAGTCCAAATCCTGGAAGTGGAGCTTTCAGCGGGTGATACTCGGACTCGCTCCCCCCATTCGGGCACTTGTCTGGGGCTTGTGTTTGGGGACTTGCCCCATGGAAGTCCAAATCCTGGAAGTGGAGCTTCCAGCGGGTGGTACTCGGAATCGCTACCCTCAGTTGGGCACCTGTCTGGGGCTTGTGTTTGGGGACTTGCCGCATGGAAGTCCAAATCCTGGAAGTGGAACTTTCAGCGGGTGGTACTCGGACTCGCTCCCCTCAGTCGAGCACCTGTCTGAGGCTTGTGTTTGGGGACTTGCCGCATGGAAGTCCAAATCCTGGAAGTGGAGCTTTCAGCGGGTGATACTCGGACTCGCTCCCCTCAGTAAGGCACCTGTCTGGGGCTTGTGTTTGGGGACTCTCCGCATGGAAGTCCAAATCCTGGAAGTGGAACTTTCAGCGGGTGGAACTCGGACTCGCTCCCCTCAGTTGAGCACCTGTCTGAGGCTTGTGTTTGTGGGCTTTCCCGGTGGAAGTCTAATTCTTGGAAGTGGAGCTTTCAGCGGGTGATACTCGGACTCGCTCCCCCAATTCGGGCACTTGTCTGGGGCTTGTGTTTGGGGACTTGCCGCATGGAAGTCCAAATCCTGGAAGTGGAACTTTCAGCGGGTGGTACTCGGACTCGCTCCCCTCAGTCGAGCACCAGTCTGGGGCTTGTGTTTGGGGACTTGCCGCATGGAAGTCCAAATCCTGGAAGTGGAGCTTTCAGCGGGTGATACTCGGACTCGCTCCCCTCAGTAAGGCACCTGTCTGGGGCTTGTGTTTGGCGACTTGCCGCATGGAAGTCCAAATCCTGGAAGTGGAACTTTCAGCGGGTGGAACTCGGACTCGCTCCCCTCAGTTGAGCACCTGTCTGAGGCTTGTGTCTGTGGGCTTTCCCGGTGGAAGTCTAAATCCTGGAAGTGGAGCTTTCAGCGGGTGATACTCGGACTCGCTCCCCCCATTCGGGCACTTGTCTGGGGCTTGTGTTTGGGGACTTGCCGCATGGAAGTCCAAATCCTGGAAGTGGAGCTTTCAGCGGGTGATTCTCGGACTCGCTCCCCTCAGTAAGGCACCTGTCTGGGGCTTGTGTTTGGGGACTTGCCGCATGGAAGTCCAAATCCTGGAAGTGGAACTTTCAGCGGGTGGAACTCGGACTCGCTCCCCTCAGTTGAGCACCTGTCTGAGGCTTGTGTTTGTGGGCTTTCCGGTGGAAGTCTAAATCCTGGAAGTGGAGCTTTCAGCGGGTGATACTCGGACTCGCTCCCCCAATTCGGGCACTTGTCTGGGGCTTGTGTTTGGGGACTTGCCGCATGGAAGTCCAAATCCTGGAAGTGGAACTTTCAGCGGGTGGTACTCGGACTCGCTCCCCTCAGTCGAGCACCTGTCTGAGGCTTGTGTTTGGGGACTTGCCGCATGGAAGTCCAAATCCTGGAAGTGGAGCTTTCAGCGGGTGATATTCGGACTCGCTCCCCTCAGTCGAGCACCTGTCTGGGGCTTGTGTTTGGCGACTTGCCGCATGGAAGTCCAAATCCTGGAAGTGGAACTTTCAGCGGGTGGAACTCGGACTCGCTCCCCTCAGTTGAGCACCTGTCTGAGGCTTGTGTCTGTGGGCTTTCCCGGTGGAAGTCTAAATCCTGGAAGTGGAGCTTTCAGCGGGTGATACTCGGACTCGCTCCCCCCATTCGGGCACTTGTCTGGGGCTTGTGTTTGGGGACTTGCCGCATGGAAGTCCAAATCCTGGAAGTGGAGCTTTCAGCGGGTGATTCTCGGACTCGCTCCCCTCAGTAAGGCACCTGTCTGGGGCTTGTGTTTGGGGACTTGCCGCATGGAAGTCCAAATCCTGGAAGTGGAACTTTCAGCGGGTGGAACTCGGACTCGCTCCCCTCAGTTGAGCACCTGTCTGAGGCTTGTGTTTGTGGGCTTTCCCGGTGGAAGTCTAAATCCTGGAAGTGGAGCTTTCAGCGGGTGATACTCGGACTCGCTCCCCCCATTCGGGCACTTGTCTGGGGCTTGTGTTTGGGGACTTGCCGCATGGAAGTCCAAATCCTGGAAGTGGAGCTTTCAGCGGGTGATACTCGGACTCGCTCCCCCCATTCGGACACTTGTCTGGGGCTTGTGTTTGGGGACTTGACCCAAGGAAGTCCAAATCCTGGAAGTGGAACTTTCAGCGGGTGGTACTCGGACTCGCTCCCCTCAGTCGAGCACCTGTCTGAGGCTTGTGTTTGGGGACTTGCCGCATGGAAGTCCAAATCCTGGAAGTGGAGCTTTCAGCGGGTGATAATCGGACTCGCTCCCCTCAGTAAGGCACCTGTCTGGGGCTTGTGTTTGGCGACTTGCTGCATGGAAGTCCAAATCCTGGAAGTGGAACTTTCAGCGGGTGGAACTCGGACTCGCTCCCCTCAGTTAAGCACCTGTCTGAGGCTTGTGTCTGTGGGCTTTCCCGGTGAAAGTCTAAATCCTGGAAGTGGAGCTTTCAGCGGGTGATACTCGGACTCGCTCCCCCCATTCGGGCACTTGCCTGGGGCTTGTGTTTGGGGACTTGCCGCATGGAAGTCCAAATCCTGGAAGTGGAGCTTTCAGCGGGTGACACTGGGACTCGCTCCCCTCAGTTGAGCACCTGTCTGAGGCTTGTGTTTGTGGGCTTTCCCGGTGGAAGTCTAAATCCTGGAAGTGGAGCTTTCAGCGGGTGATACTCGGACTCGCTCCCCCCATTCGGGCACTTGTCTGGGGCTTGTGTTTGGGGACTTACCGCATGGAAGTCCAAATCCTGGAAGTGGAGCTTTCAGCGGGTGATACTCGGACTCGCTCCCCCCATTCGGGCACTTGTCTGGGGCTTGTGTTTGGGGACTTGCCCCATGGAAGTCCAAATCCTGGAAGTGGAACTTTCAGCGGGTGGTACTCGGACTCGCTCCCCTCAGTCGAGCACCTGTCTGAGGCTTGTGTTTGGGGACTTGCCGCATGGAAGTCCAAATCCTGGAAGTGGAGCTTTCAGCGGGTGACACTCGGACTCGCTCCCCTCAGTTGAGCACCTGTCTGAGGCTTGTGTTTGTGGGCTTTCCCGGTGGAAGTCAAAATCCTGGAAGTGGAGCCACCTGTCTGGGGCTTGTGTTTGGCGACTTGCCGCATGGAAGTCCAAATCCTGGAAGTGGAACTTTCAGCGGGTGGAACTCGGACTCGCTCCCCTCAGTTGAGCACCTGTCTGAGGCTTGTGTCTGTGGGCTTTCCCGGTGGAAGTCTAAATCCTGGAAGTGGAGCTTTCAGCGGGTGATACTCGGACTCGCTCCCCCCATTCGGGCACTTGTCTGGGGCTTGTGTTTGGGGACTTGCCGCATGGAAGTCCAAATCCTGGAAGTGGAGCTTTCAGCGGGTGATACTCGGACTCGCTCCCCTCAGTAAGGCACCTGTCTGGGGCTTGTGTTTGGGGACTTGCCGCATGGAAGTCCAAATCCTGGAAGTGGAACTTTCAGCGGGTGGAACTCGGACTCGCTCCCCTCAGTTGAGCACCTGTCTGAGGCTTGTGTTTGTGGGCTTTCCCGGTGGAAGTCTAAATCCTGGAAGTGGAGCTTTCAGCGGGTGATACTCGGACTCGCTCCCCCCATTCGGGCACTTGTCTGGGGCTTGTGTTTGGGGACTTGCCGCATGGAAGTCCAAATCCTGGAAGTGGAGCTTTCAGCGGGTGATGCTCGGACTCGCTCCCCCCATTCGGGCACTTGTCTGGGGCTTGTGTTTGGGGACTTGCTGCATGGAAGTCCAAATCCTGGAAGTGGAACTTTCAGCGGGTGGTACTCGGACTCGCTCCCCTCAGTCGAGCACCTGTCTGAGTCTTGTGTTTGGGGACTTACCCCATGGAAGTCCAAATCCTGGAAGTGGAACTTCCAGCGGGTGATACTGGGACTCGCTCGCCTCAGTCGGGCACCTGTCTTGGGCTTGTGTTTGGGGACTTGCCCCATGGAAGTCCAAATCCTGGAAGTGGAACTTTCAGCGGGTTGTACTCAGACTCGCTCCCCTCAGTTGAGCACCTGTCTGAGGCTTGTGTTTGTGGGCTTGCCTGGTGGAAGTCTTAATCCTGGAAGTGGAGCTTTCAGCGGGTTATGCTCGGACTCGCTCCCCCCACTCGGGCACTTGTCTGGGGCTTGTGTTTGGGGACTTGCCCCATGGAAGTCCAAATCCTGGAAGTGGAACTTCCAGCGGGTGGTACTCGGAATCGCTCCCCCCATTCGGGCACTTGTCTGGGGCTTGTGTTTGGGGACTTGCCGCATGGAAGTCCAAATCCTGGAAGTGGAGCTTTCAGCGGGTGATACTCGGACTCGCTCCCCTCAGTAAGGCACCTGTCTGGGGCTTGTGTTTGGGGACTTGCCGCATGGAAGTCCAAATCCTGGAAGTGGAGCTTTCAGCGGGTGATGCTCGGACTCGCTCCCCCCAGTCGGGCACATGTCTGGGGCTTGTGTTTGGGGACTTGCCCCATGGAAGTTCAAATCCTGGAAGTGGAACTTTCAGCGGGTGGAACTCGGAATCGCTCCCCTCAATTGAGCACCTGTCTGATGCTTGTGTTTGTGGGCTTTCCCGGTGGAAGTCTAAATCCTGGAAGTGGAGCTTTCAGCGGGTGATACTCGGACTCGCTCCCCCCATTCGGGCACTTGTCTGGGGCTTGTGTTTGGGGACTTGCCGCATGGAAGTCCAAATCCTGGAAGTGGAGCTTTCAGCGGGTGATGCTCGGACTCGCTCCCCCCATTCGGGCACTTGTCTGGGGCTTGTGTTTGGGGACTTGCCCCATGGAAGTCTAAATCCTGGAAATGGAACTTTCAGCGGTTGGTACTCGGACTCGCTCCCCTCAGTCGAGCACCTGTCTGAGGCTTGTGTTTGGGGACTTGCCGCATGGAAGTCCAAATCCTGGAAGTGGAGCTTTCAGCGGGTGATACTCGGACTCGCTCCCCTCAGTAAGGCACCTGTCTGGGGCTTGTGTTTGGGGACTTGCCGCATGGAAGTCAAAATCCTGGAAGTGGAACTTTCAGCGGGTGGAACTCGGACTCGCTCCCCTCAGTTGAGCACCTGTCTGAGGCTTGTGTTTGTGGGCTTTCCCGGTGGAAGTCTAAATCCTGGAAGTGGAGCTTTCAGCGGGTGATACTCGGACTCGCTCCCCCCATTCGGGCACTTGTCTGGGGCTTATGATTGGGGACTTGCCGCATGGAAGTCCAAATCCTGGAAGTGGAGCTTTCAGCGGGTTACACTCGGACTCGCTCCCCTCAGTTGAGCACCTGTCTGAGGCTTGTGTTTGTGGGCTTTCCCGGTGGAAGTCTAAATCCTGGAAGTGGAGCTTTCAGCGGGTGATACTCGGACTCGCTCCCCCCATTCGGGCACTTGTCTGGGGCTTGTGTTTGGGGACTTGCCGCATGGAAGTCCAAATCCTGGAAGTGGAGCTTTCAGCGGGTGATCCTCGGACTCGCTCCCCCCATTCGGGCACTTGTCTGGGGCTTGTGTTTGGGGACTTGCCGCATGGAAGTCCAAATCCTGGAAGTGGAGCTTTCAGCGGGTGATGCTCGGACTCGCTCCCCTCAGTAAGGCACATGTCTGGGGCTTGTATTTGGGGACTTGCCGCATGGAAGTCCAAATCCTGGAAGTGGAGCTTTCAGCGGTGGATGCTCAGACTCGCTCCCCCCAGTCGGGCACTTGTCTGGGGCTTGTGTTTGGGGACTTGCCGCATGGAAGTCCAAATCCTGGAAGTGGAGCTTTCAGCGGGTGATACTCGGACTCGCTCCCCCCATTCGGGCACTTGTCTGGGGCTTGTGTTTGGGGACTTGCCCCATGGAAGTCCAAATCCTGGAAGTGGAGCTTTCAGCGGGTGATACTCGGACTCGCTCCCCTCAGTAAGGCACCTGTCTGGGGCTTGTGTTTGGGGACTTGCCGCATGGAAGTCCAAATCCTGGAAGTGGAGCTTTCAGCGGGTGATGCTCGGACTCGCTCCCCCCAGTCGGGCACATGTCTGGGGCTTGTGTTTGGGGACTTGCCCCATGGAAGTTCAAATCCTGGAAGTGGAACTTTCAGCGGGTGGAACTCGGAATCGCTCCCCTCAATTGAGCACCTGTCTGATGCTTGTGTTTGTGGGCTTTCCCGGTGGAAGTCTAAATCCTGGAAGTGGAGCTTTCAGCGGGTGATACTCGGACTCGCTCCCCCCATTCGGGCACTTGTCTGGGGCTTGTGTTTGGGGACTTGCCGCATGGAAGTCCAAATCCTGGAAGTGGAGCTTTCAGCGGGTGATGCTCGGACTCGCTCCCCCCATTCGGGCACTTGTCTGGGGCTTGTGTTTGGGGACTTGCCGCATGGAAGTCCAAATCCTGGAAGTGGAGCTTTCAGCGGGTGATACTCGGACTCGCTCCCCTCAGTAAGGCACCTGTCTGGGGCTTGTGTTTGGCGACTTGCCGCATGGAAGTCCAAATCCTGGAAGTGGAACTTTCAGCGGGTGGAACTCGGACTCGCTCCCCTCAGTTGAGCACCTGTCTGAGGCTTGTGTCTGTGGGCTTTCCCGGTGGAAGTCTAAATCGTGGAAGTGGAGCTTTCAGCGGGTGATACTCGGACTCGCTCCCCTCAGTCGAGCACCTGTCTGAGGCTTGTGTTTGGGGACTTGCCGCATGGAAGTCCAAATCCTGGAAGTGGAGCTTTCAGCGGGTGATACTCGGACTCGCTCCCCTCAGTAAGGCACCTGTCTGGGGCTTGTGTTTGGCGACTTGCCGCATGGAAGTCCAAATCCTGGAAGTGGAACTTTCAGCGGGTGGAACTCGGACTCGCTCCCCTCAGTTGAGCACCTGTCTGAGGCTTGTGTCTGTGGGCTTTCCCGGTGGAAGTCTAAATCCTGGAAGTGGAGCTTTCAGCGGGTGATACTCGGACTCGCTCCCCCCATTCGGGCACTTGTCTGGGGCTTGTGTTTGGGGACTTGCCGCATGGAAGTCCAAATCCTGGAAGTGGAGCTTTCAGCGGGTGATTCTCGGACTCGCTCCCCTCAGTAAGGCACCTGTCTGGGGCTTGTGTTTGGGGACTTGCCGCATGGAAGTCCAAATCCTGGTAGTGGAACTTTCAGCGGGTGGAACTCGGACTCGCTCCCCTCAGTTGAGCACCTGTCTGAGGCTTGTGTTTGTGGGCTTTCCCGGTGGAAGTCTAAATCCTGGAAGTGGAGCTTTCAGCGGGTGATACTCGGACTCGCTCCCCCCAATCGGGCACTTGTCTGGGGCTTGTGTTTGGGGACTTGCCGCATGGAAGTCCAAATCCTGGAAGTGGAGCTTTCAGCGGGTGATCCTCGGACTCGCTCCCCCCATTCGGGCACTTGTCTGGGGCTTGTGTTTGGGGACTTGCCGCATGGAAGTCCAAATCCTGGAAGTGGAGCTTTCAGCGGGTGATGCTCGGACTCGCTCCCCTCAGTAAGGCACATGTCTGGGGCTTGTATTTGGGGACTTGCCGCATGGAAGTCCAAATCCTGGAAGTGGAGCTTTCAGCGGTGGATGCTCAGACTCGCTCCCCCCAGTCGGGCACTTGTCTGGGGCTTGTGTTTGGGGACTTGCCGCATGGAAGTCCAAATCCTGGAAGTGGAGCTTTCAGCGGGTGATACTCGGACTCGCTCCCCCCATTCGGGCACTTGTCTGGGGCTTGTGTTTGGGGACTTGCCCCATGGAAGTCCAAATCCTGGAAGTGGAGCTTCCAGCGGGTGGTACTCGGAATCGCTACCCTCAGTTGGGCACCTGTCTGGGGCTTGTGTTTGGGGACTTGCCGCATGGAAGTCCAAATCCTGGAAGTGGAACTTTCAGCGGGTGGTACTCGGACTCGCTCCCCTCAGTCGAGCACCTGTCTGAGGCTTGTGTTTGGGGACTTGCCGCATGGAAGTCCAAATCCTGGAAGTGGAGCTTTCAGCGGGTGATACTCGGACTCGCTCCCCTCAGTAAGGCACCTGTCTGGGGCTTGTGTTTGGGGACTCTCCGCATGGAAGTCCAAATCCTGGAAGTGGAACTTTCAGCGGGTGGAACTCGGACTCGCTCCCCTCAGTTGAGCACCTGTCTGAGGCTTGTGTCTGTGGGCTTTCCCGGTGGAAGTCTAAATCCTGGAAGTGGAGCTTTCAGCGGGTGATACTCGGACTCGCTCCCCCCATTCGGGCACTTGTCTGGGGCTTGTGTTTGGGGACTTGCCGCATGGAAGTCCAAATCCTGGAAGTGGAGCTTTCAGCGGGTGATTCTCGGACTCGCTCCCCTCAGTAAGGCACCTGTCTGGGGCTTGTGTTTGGGGACTTGCCGCATGGAAGTCCAAATCCTGGAAGTGGAACTTTCAGCGGGTGGAACTCGGACTCGCTCCCCTCAGTTGAGCACCTGTCTGAGGCTTGTGTTTGTGGGCTTTCCGGTGGAAGTCTAAATCCTGGAAGTGGAGCTTTCAGCGGGTGATACTCGGACTCGCTCCCCCAATTCGGGCACTTGTCTGGGGCTTGTGTTTGGGGACTTGCCGCATGGAAGTCCAAATCCTGGAAGTGGAACTTTCAGCGGGTGGTACTCGGACTCGCTCCCCTCAGTCGAGCACCTGTCTGAGGCTTGTGTTTGGGGACTTGCCGCATGGAAGTCCAAATCCTGGAAGTGGAGCTTTCAGCGGGTGATATTCGGACTCGCTCCCCTCAGTCGAGCACCTGTCTGGGGCTTGTGTTTGGCGACTTGCCGCATGGAAGTCCAAATCCTGGAAGTGGAACTTTCAGCGGGTGGAACTCGGACTCGCTCCCCTCAGTTGAGCACCTGTCTGAGGCTTGTGTCTGTGGGCTTTCCCGGTGGAAGTCTAAATCCTGGAAGTGGAGCTTTCAGCGGGTGATACTCGGACTCGCTCCCCCCATTCGGGCACTTGTCTGGGGCTTGTGTTTGGGGACTTGCCGCATGGAAGTCCAAATCCTGGAAGTGGAGCTTTCAGCGGGTGATTCTCGGACTCGCTCCCCTCAGTAAGGCACCTGTCTGGGGCTTGTGTTTGGGGACTTGCCGCATGGAAGTCCAAATCCTGGAAGTGGAACTTTCAGCGGGTGGAACTCGGACTCGCTCCCCTCAGTTGAGCACCTGTCTGAGGCTTGTGTTTGTGGGCTTTCCCGGTGGAAGTCTAAATCCTGGAAGTGGAGCTTTCAGCGGGTGATACTCGGACTCGCTCCCCCCATTCGGGCACTTGTCTGGGGCTTGTGTTTGGGGACTTGCCGCATGGAAGTCCAAATCCTGGAAGTGGAGCTTTCAGCGGGTGATACTCGGACTCGCTCCCCCCATTCGGACACTTGTCTGGGGCTTGTGTTTGGGGACTTGACCCAAGGAAGTCCAAATCCTGGAAGTGGAACTTTCAGCGGGTGGTACTCGGACTCGCTCCCCTCAGTCGAGCACCTGTCTGAGGCTTGTGTTTGGGGACTTGCCGCATGGAAGTCCAAATCCTGGAAGTGGAGCTTTCAGCGGGTGATAATCGGACTCGCTCCCCTCAGTAAGGCACCTGTCTGGGGCTTGTGTTTGGCGACTTGCTGCATGGAAGTCCAAATCCTGGAAGTGGAACTTTCAGCGGGTGGAACTCGGACTCGCTCCCCTCAGTTAAGCACCTGTCTGAGGCTTGTGTCTGTGGGCTTTCCCGGTGAAAGTCTAAATCCTGGAAGTGGAGCTTTCAGCGGGTGATACTCGGACTCGCTCCCCCCATTCGGGCACTTGCCTGGGGCTTGTGTTTGGGGACTTGCCGCATGGAAGTCCAAATCCTGGAAGTGGAGCTTTCAGCGGGTGACACTGGGACTCGCTCCCCTCAGTTGAGCACCTGTCTGAGGCTTGTGTTTGTGGGCTTTCCCGGTGGAAGTCTAAATCCTGGAAGTGGAGCTTTCAGCGGGTGATACTCGGACTCGCTCCCCCCATTCGGGCACTTGTCTGGGGCTTGTGTTTGGGGACTTACCGCATGGAAGTCCAAATCCTGGAAGTGGAGCTTTCAGCGGGTGATACTCGGACTCGCTCCCCCCATTCGGGCACTTGTCTGGGGCTTGTGTTTGGGGACTTGCCCCATGGAAGTCCAAATCCTGGAAGTGGAACTTTCAGCGGGTGGTACTCGGACTCGCTCCCCTCAGTCGAGCACCTGTCTGAGGCTTGTGTTTGGGGACTTGCCGCATGGAAGTCCAAATCCTGGAAGTGGAGCTTTCAGCGGGTGACACTCGGACTCGCTCCCCTCAGTTGAGCACCTGTCTGAGGCTTGTGTTTGTGGGCTTTCCCGGTGGAAGTCAAAATCCTGGAAGTGGAGCCACCTGTCTGGGGCTTGTGTTTGGCGACTTGCCGCATGGAAGTCCAAATCCTGGAAGTGGAACTTTCAGCGGGTGGAACTCGGACTCGCTCCCCTCAGTTGAGCACCTGTCTGAGGCTTGTGTCTGTGGGCTTTCCCGGTGGAAGTCTAAATCCTGGAAGTGGAGCTTTCAGCGGGTGATACTCGGACTCGCTCCCCCCATTCGGGCACTTGTCTGGGGCTTGTGTTTGGGGACTTGCCGCATGGAAGTCCAAATCCTGGAAGTGGAGCTTTCAGCGGGTGATACTCGGACTCGCTCCCCTCAGTAAGGCACCTGTCTGGGGCTTGTGTTTGGGGACTTGCCGCATGGAAGTCCAAATCCTGGAAGTGGAACTTTCAGCGGGTGGAACTCGGACTCGCTCCCCTCAGTTGAGCACCTGTCTGAGGCTTGTGTTTGTGGGCTTTCCCGGTGGAAGTCTAAATCCTGGAAGTGGAGCTTTCAGCGGGTGATACTCGGACTCGCTCCCCCCATTCGGGCACTTGTCTGGGGCTTGTGTTTGGGGACTTGCCGCATGGAAGTCCAAATCCTGGAAGTGGAGCTTTCAGCGGGTGATGCTCGGACTCGCTCCCCCCATTCGGGCACTTGTCTGGGGCTTGTGTTTGGGGACTTGCTGCATGGAAGTCCAAATCCTGGAAGTGGAACTTTCAGCGGGTGGTACTCGGACTCGCTCCCCTCAGTCGAGCACCTGTCTGAGTCTTGTGTTTGGGGACTTACCCCATGGAAGTCCAAATCCTGGAAGTGGAACTTCCAGCGGGTGATACTGGGACTCGCTCGCCTCAGTCGGGCACCTGTCTTGGGCTTGTGTTTGGGGACTTGCCCCATGGAAGTCCAAATCCTGGAAGTGGAACTTTCAGCGGGTTGTACTCAGACTCGCTCCCCTCAGTTGAGCACCTGTCTGAGGCTTGTGTTTGTGGGCTTGCCTGGTGGAAGTCTTAATCCTGGAAGTGGAGCTTTCAGCGGGTTATGCTCGGACTCGCTCCCCCCACTCGGGCACTTGTCTGGGGCTTGTGTTTGGGGACTTGCCCCATGGAAGTCCAAATCCTGGAAGTGGAACTTCCAGCGGGTGGTACTCGGAATCGCTCCCCCCATTCGGGCACTTGTCTGGGGCTTGTGTTTGGGGACTTGCCGCATGGAAGTCCAAATCCTGGAAGTGGAGCTTTCAGCGGGTGATACTCGGACTCGCTCCCCTCAGTAAGGCACCTGTCTGGGGCTTGTGTTTGGGGACTTGCCGCATGGAAGTCCAAATCCTGGAAGTGGAGCTTTCAGCGGGTGATGCTCGGACTCGCTCCCCCCAGTCGGGCACATGTCTGGGGCTTGTGTTTGGGGACTTGCCCCATGGAAGTTCAAATCCTGGAAGTGGAACTTTCAGCGGGTGGAACTCGGAATCGCTCCCCTCAATTGAGCACCTGTCTGATGCTTGTGTTTGTGGGCTTTCCCGGTGGAAGTCTAAATCCTGGAAGTGGAGCTTTCAGCGGGTGATACTCGGACTCGCTCCCCCCATTCGGGCACTTGTCTGGGGCTTGTGTTTGGGGACTTGCCGCATGGAAGTCCAAATCCTGGAAGTGGAGCTTTCAGCGGGTGATGCTCGGACTCGCTCCCCCCATTCGGGCACTTGTCTGGGGCTTGTGTTTGGGGACTTGCCCCATGGAAGTCTAAATCCTGGAAATGGAACTTTCAGCGGTTGGTACTCGGACTCGCTCCCCTCAGTCGAGCACCTGTCTGAGGCTTGTGTTTGGGGACTTGCCGCATGGAAGTCCAAATCCTGGAAGTGGAGCTTTCAGCGGGTGATACTCGGACTCGCTCCCCTCAGTAAGGCACCTGTCTGGGGCTTGTGTTTGGGGACTTGCCGCATGGAAGTCAAAATCCTGGAAGTGGAACTTTCAGCGGGTGGAACTCGGACTCGCTCCCCTCAGTTGAGCACCTGTCTGAGGCTTGTGTTTGTGGGCTTTCCCGGTGGAAGTCTAAATCCTGGAAGTGGAGCTTTCAGCGGGTGATACTCGGACTCGCTCCCCCCATTCGGGCACTTGTCTGGGGCTTATGATTGGGGACTTGCCGCATGGAAGTCCAAATCCTGGAAGTGGAGCTTTCAGCGGGTTACACTCGGACTCGCTCCCCTCAGTTGAGCACCTGTCTGAGGCTTGTGTTTGTGGGCTTTCCCGGTGGAAGTCTAAATCCTGGAAGTGGAGCTTTCAGCGGGTGATACTCGGACTCGCTCCCCCCATTCGGGCACTTGTCTGGGGCTTGTGTTTGGGGACTTGCCGCATGGAAGTCCAAATCCTGGAAGTGGAGCTTTCAGCGGGTGATCCTCGGACTCGCTCCCCCCATTCGGGCACTTGTCTGGGGCTTGTGTTTGGGGACTTGCCGCATGGAAGTCCAAATCCTGGAAGTGGAACTTTCAGCGGGTGGTACTCGGACTCGCTCCCCTCAGTCGAGCACCTGTCTGAGGCTTGTGTTTGGGGACTTGCCGCATGGAAGTCCAAATCCTGGAAGTGGAGCTTTCAGCGGGTGATACTCGGACTCGCTCCCCTCAGTAAGGCACCTGTCTGGGGCTTGTGTTTGGCGACTTGCCGCATGGAAGTCCAAATCCTGGAAGTGGAACTTTCAGCGGGTGGAACTCGGACTCGCTCCCCTCAGTTGAGCACCTGTCTGAGGCTTGTGTCTGTGGGCTTTCCCGGTGGAAGTCTAAATCCTGGAAGTGGAGCTTTCAGCGGGTGATACTCGGACTCGCTCCCCTCAGTCGAGCACCTGTCTGAGGCTTGTGTTTGGGGACTTGCCGCATGGAAGTCCAAATCCTGGAAGTGGAGCTTTCAGCGGGTGATACTCGGACTCGCTCCCCTCAGTAAGGCACCTGTCTGGGGCTTGTGTTTGGCGACTTGCCGCATGGAAGTCCAAATCCTGGAAGTGGAACTTTCAGCGGGTGGAACTCGGACTCGCTCCCCTCAGTTGAGCACCTGTCTGAGGCTTGTGTCTGTGGGCTTTCCCGGTGGAAGTCTAAATCCTGGAAGTGGAGCTTTCAGCGGGTGATACTCGGACTCGCTCCCCCCATTCGGGCACTTGTCTGGGGCTTGTGTTTGGGGACTTGCCGCATGGAAGTCCAAATCCTGGAAGTGGAGCTTTCAGCGGGTGATTCTCGGACTCGCTCCCCTCAGTAAGGCACCTGTCTGGGGCTTGTGTTTGGGGACTTGCCGCATGGAAGTCCAAATCCTGGTAGTGGAACTTTCAGCGGGTGATACTCGGACTCGCTCCCCCCAATCGGGCACTTGTCTGGGGCTTGTGTTTGGGGACTTGCCGCATGGAAGTCCAAATCCTGGAAGTGGAGCTTTCAGCGGGTGATCCTCGGACTCGCTCCCCCCATTCGGGCACTTGTCTGGGGCTTGTGTTTGGGGACTTGCCGCATGGAAGTCCAAATCCTGGAAGTGGAGCTTTCAGCGGGTGATGCTCGGACTCGCTCCCCTCAGTAAGGCACATGTCTGGGGCTTGTATTTGGGGACTTGCCGCATGGAAGTCCAAATCCTGGAAGTGGAGCTTTCAGCGGTGGATGCTCAGACTCGCTCCCCCCAGTCGGGCACTTGTCTGGGGCTTGTGTTTGGGGACTTGCCGCATGGAAGTCCAAATCCTGGAAGTGGAGCTTTCAGCGGGTGATACTCGGACTCGCTCCCCCCATTCGGGCACTTGTCTGGGGCTTGTGTTTGGGGACTTGCCCCATGGAAGTCCAAATCCTGGAAGTGGAGCTTCCAGCGGGTGGTACTCGGCATCGCTACCCTCAGTTGGGCACCTGTCTGGGGCTTGTGTTTGGGGACTTGCCGCATGGAAGTCCAAATCCTGGAAGTGGAACTTTCAGCGGGTGGTACTCGGACTCGCTCCCCTCAGTCGAGCACCTGTCTGAGGCTTGTGTTTGGGGACTTGCCGCATGGAAGTCCAAATCCTGGAAGTGGAGCTTTCAGCGGGTGATACTCGGACTCGCTCCCCTCAGTAAGGCACCTGTCTGGGGCTTGTGTTTGGGGACTCTCCGCATGGAAGTCCAAATCCTGGAAGTGGAACTTTCAGCGGGTGGAACTCGGACTCGCTCCCCTCAGTTGAGCACCTGTCTGAGGCTTGTGTTTGTGGGCTTTCCCGGTGGAAGTCTAATTCTTGGAAGTGGAGCTTTCAGCGGGTGATACTCGGACTCGCTCCCCCAATTCGGGCACTTGTCTGGGGCTTGTGTTTGGGGACTTGCCGCATGGAAGTCCAAATCCTGGAAGTGGAACTTTCAGCGGGTGGTACTCGGACTCGCTCCCCTCAGTCGAGCACCAGTCTGGGGCTTGTGTTTGGGGACTTGCCGCATGGAAGTCCAAATCCTGGAAGTGGAGCTTTCAGCGGGTGATACTCGGACTCGCTCCCCTCAGTAAGGCACCTGTCTGGGGCTTGTGTTTGGCGACTTGCCGCATGGAAGTCCAAATCCTGGAAGTGGAACTTTCAGCGGGTGGAACTCGGACTCGCTCCCCTCAGTTGAGCACCTGTCTGAGGCTTGTGTCTGTGGGCTTTCCCGGTGGAAGTCTAAATCCTGGAAGTGGAGCTTTCAGCGGGTGATACTCGGACTCGCTCCCCCCATTCGGGCACTTGTCTGGGGCTTGTGTTTGGGGACTTGCCGCATGGAAGTCCAAATCCTGGAAGTGGAGCTTTCAGCGGGTGATTCTCGGACTCGCTCCCCTCAGTAAGGCACCTGTCTGGGGCTTGTGTTTGGGGACTTGCCGCATGGAAGTCCAAATCCTGGAAGTGGAACTTTCAGCGGGTGGAACTCGGACTCGCTCCCCTCAGTTGAGCACCTGTCTGAGGCTTGTGTTTGTGGGCTTTCCGGTGGAAGTCTAAATCCTGGAAGTGGAGCTTTCAGCGGGTGATACTCGGACTCGCTCCCCCAATTCGGGCACTTGTCTGGGGCTTGTGTTTGGGGACTTGCCGCATGGAAGTCCAAATCCTGGAAGTGGAACTTTCAGCGGGTGGTACTCGGACTCGCTCCCCTCAGTCGAGCACCTGTCTGAGGCTGGTGTTTGGGGACTTGCCGCATGGAAGTCCAAATCCTGGAAGTGGAGCTTTCAGCGGGTGATATTCGGACTCGCTCCCCTCAGTCGAGCACCTGTCTGGGGCTTGTGTTTGGCGACTTGCCGCATGGAAGTCCAAATCCTGGAAGTGGAACTTTCAGCGGGTGGAACTCGGACTCGCTCCCCTCAGTTGAGCACCTGTCTGAGGCTTGTGTCTGTGGGCTTTCCCGGTGGAAGTCTAAATCCTGGAAGTGGAGCTTTCAGCGGGTGATACTCGGACTCGCTCCCCCCATTCGGGCACTTGTCTGGGGCTTGTGTTTGGGGACTTGCCGCATGGAAGTCCAAATCCTGGAAGTGGAGCTTTCAGCGGGTGATTCTCGGACTCGCTCCCCTCAGTAAGGCACCTGTCTGGGGCTTGTGTTTGGGGACTTGCCGCATGGAAGTCCAAATCCTGGAAGTGGAACTTTCAGCGGGTGGAACTCGGACTCGCTCCCCTCAGTTGAGCACCTGTCTGAGGCTTGTGTTTGTGGGCTTTCCCGGTGGAAGTCTAAATCCTGGAAGTGGAGCTTTCAGCGGGTGATACTCGGACTCGCTCCCCCCATTCGGGCACTTGTCTGGGGCTTGTGTTTGGGGACTTGCCGCATGGAAGTCCAAATCCTGGAAGTGGAGCTTTCAGCGGGTGATACTCGGACTCGCTCCCCCCATTCGGACACTTGTCTGGGGCTTGTGTTTGGGGACTTGACCCAAGGAAGTCCAAATCCTGGAAGTGGAACTTTCAGCGGGTGGTACTCGGACTCGCTCCCCTCAGTCGAGCACCTGTCTGAGGCTTGTGTTTGGGGACTTGCCGCATGGAAGTCCAAATCCTGGAAGTGGAGCTTTCAGCGGGTGATAATCGGACTCGCTCCCCTCAGTAAGGCACCTGTCTGGGGCTTGTGTTTGGCGACTTGCTGCATGGAAGTCCAAATCCTGGAAGTGGAACTTTCAGCGGGTGGAACTCGGACTCGCTCCCCTCAGTTAAGCACCTGTCTGAGGCTTGTGTCTGTGGGCTTTCCCGGTGAAAGTCTAAATCCTGGAAGTGGAGCTTTCAGCGGGTGATACTCGGACTCGCTCCCCCCATTCGGGCACTTGCCTGGGGCTTGTGTTTGGGGACTTGCCGCATGGAAGTCCAAATCCTGGAAGTGGAGCTTTCAGCGGGTGACACTGGGACTCGCTCCCCTCAGTTGAGCACCTGTCTGAGGCTTGTGTTTGTGGGCTTTCCCGGTGGAAGTCTAAATCCTGGAAGTGGAGCTTTCAGCGGGTGATACTCGGACTCGCTCCCCCCATTCGGGCACTTGTCTGGGGCTTGTGTTTGGGGACTTACCGCATGGAAGTCCAAATCCTGGAAGTGGAGCTTTCAGCGGGTGATACTCGGACTCGCTCCCCCCATTCGGGCACTTGTCTGGGGCTTGTGTTTGGGGACTTGCCCCATGGAAGTCCAAATCCTGGAAGTGGAACTTTCAGCGGGTGGTACTCGGACTCGCTCCCCTCAGTCGAGCACCTGTCTGAGGCTTGTGTTTGGGGACTTGCCGCATGGAAGTCCAAATCCTGGAAGTGGAGCTTTCAGCGGGTGACACTCGGA
Source organism: Filicampus tigris (assembly GCF_054856515.1). Lineage (NCBI taxonomy): Eukaryota > Metazoa > Chordata > Actinopteri > Syngnathiformes > Syngnathidae > Filicampus > Filicampus tigris. Next base: position 190,512 of record NW_028233411.1, on the reverse strand, counting down.
CTCGCTCCCCTCAGTTGAGCACCTGTCTGAGGCTTGTGTTTGTGGGCTTTCCCGGTGGAAGTCAAAATCCTGGAAGTGGAGCCACCTGTCTGGGGCTTGTGTTTGGCGACTTGCCGCATGGAAGTCCAAATCCTGGAAGTGGAACTTTCAGCGGGTGGAACTCGGACTCGCTCCCCTCAGTTGAGCACCTGTCTGAGGCTTGTGTCTGTGGGCTTTCCCGGTGGAAGTCTAAATCCTGGAAGTGGAGCTTTCAGCGGGTGATACTCGGACTCGCTCCCCCCATTCGGGCACTTGTCTGGGGCTTGTGTTTGGGGACTTGCCGCATGGAAGTCCAAATCCTGGAAGTGGAGCTTTCAGCGGGTGATACTCGGACTCGCTCCCCTCAGTAAGGCACCTGTCTGGGGCTTGTGTTTGGGGACTTGCCGCATGGAAGTCCAAATCCTGGAAGTGGAACTTTCAGCGGGTGGAACTCGGACTCGCTCCCCTCAGTTGAGCACCTGTCTGAGGCTTGTGTTTGTGGGCTTTCCCGGTGGAAGTCTAAATCCTGGAAGTGGAGCTTTCAGCGGGTGATACTCGGACTCGCTCCCCCCATTCGGGCACTTGTCTGGGGCTTGTGTTTGGGGACTTGCCGCATGGAAGTCCAAATCCTGGAAGTGGAGCTTTCAGCGGGTGATGCTCGGACTCGCTCCCCCCATTCGGGCACTTGTCTGGGGCTTGTGTTTGGGGACTTGCTGCATGGAAGTCCAAATCCTGGAAGTGGAACTTTCAGCGGGTGGTACTCGGACTCGCTCCCCTCAGTCGAGCACCTGTCTGAGTCTTGTGTTTTGGGACTTACCCCATGGAAGTCCAAATCCTGGAAGTGGAACTTCCAGCGGGTGATACTGGGACTCGCTCGCCTCAGTCGGGCACCTGTCTTGGGCTTGTGTTTGGGGACTTGCCCCATGGAAGTCCAAATCCTGGAAGTGGAACTTTCAGCGGGTTGTACTCAGACTCGCTCCCCTCAGTTGAGCACCTGTCTGAGGCTTGTGTTTGTGGGCTTGCCTGGTGGAAGTCTTAATCCTGGAAGTGGAGCTTTCAGCGGGTTATGCTCGGACTCGCTCCCCCCACTCGGGCACTTGTCTGGGGCTTGTGTTTGGGGACTTGCCGCATGGAAGTCCAAATCCTGGAAGTGGAGCTTTCAGCGGTGGATGCTCAGACTCGCTCCCCCCAGTCGGGCACTTGTCTGGGGCTTGTGTTTGGGGACTTGCCGCATGGAAGTCCAAATCCTGGAAGTGGAGCTTTCAGCGGGTGATACTCGGACTCGCTCCCCCCATTCGGGCACTTGTCTGGGGCTTGTGTTTGGGGACTTGCCGCATGGAAGTCCAAATCCTGGAAGTGGAGCTTTCAGCGGGTGATACTCGGACTCGCTCCCCCCATTCGGACACTTGTCTGGGGCTTGTGTTTGGGGACTTGACCCAAGGAAGTCCAAATCCTGGAAGTGGAACTTTCAGCGGGTGGTACTCGGACTCGCTCCCCTCAGTCGAGCACCTGTCTGAGGCTTGTGTTTGGGGACTTGCCGCATGGAAGTCCAAATCCTGGAAGTGGAGCTTTCAGCGGGTGATAATCGGACTCGCTCCCCTCAGTAAGGCACCTGTCTGGGGCTTGTGTTTGGCGACTTGCTGCATGGAAGTCCAAATCCTGGAAGTGGAACTTTCAGCGGGTGGAACTCGGACTCGCTCCCCTCAGTTAAGCACCTGTCTGAGGCTTGTGTCTGTGGGCTTTCCCGGTGAAAGTCTAAATCCTGGAAGTGGAGCTTTCAGCGGGTGATACTCGGACTCGCTCCCCCCATTCGGGCACTTGCCTGGGGCTTGTGTTTGGGGACTTGCCGCATGGAAGTCCAAATCCTGGAAGTGGAGCTTTCAGCGGGTGACACTGGGACTCGCTCCCCTCAGTTGAGCACCTGTCTGAGGCTTGTGTTTGTGGGCTTTCCCGGTGGAAGTCTAAATCCTGGAAGTGGAGCTTTCAGCGGGTGATACTCGGACTCGCTCCCCCCATTCGGGCACTTGTCTGGGGCTTGTGTTTGGGGACTTACCGCATGGAAGTCCAAATCCTGGAAGTGGAGCTTTCAGCGGGTGATACTCGGACTCGCTCCCCCCATTCGGGCACTTGTCTGGGGCTTGTGTTTGGGGACTTGCCCCATGGAAGTCCAAATCCTGGAAGTGGAACTTTCAGCGGGTGGTACTCGGACTCGCTCCCCTCAGTCGAGCACCTGTCTGAGGCTTGTGTTTGGGGACTTGCCGCATGGAAGTCCAAATCCTGGAAGTGGAGCTTTCAGCGGGTGACACTCGGACTCGCTCCCCTCAGTTGAGCACCTGTCTGAGGCTTGTGTTTGTGGGCTTTCCCGGTGGAAGTCAAAATCCTGGAAGTGGAGCCACCTGTCTGGGGCTTGTGTTTGGCGACTTGCCGCATGGAAGTCCAAATCCTGGAAGTGGAACTTTCAGCGGGTGGAACTCGGACTCGCTCCCCTCAGTTGAGCACCTGTCTGAGGCTTGTGTCTGTGGGCTTTCCCGGTGGAAGTCTAAATCCTGGAAGTGGAGCTTTCAGCGGGTGATACTCGGACTCGCTCCCCCCATTCGGGCACTTGTCTGGGGCTTGTGTTTGGGGACTTGCCGCATGGAAGTCCAAATCCTGGAAGTGGAGCTTTCAGCGGGTGATACTCGGACTCGCTCCCCTCAGTAAGGCACCTGTCTGGGGCTTGTGTTTGGGGACTTGCCGCATGGAAGTCCAAATCCTGGAAGTGGAACTTTCAGCGGGTGGAACTCGGACTCGCTCCCCTCAGTTGAGCACCTGTCTGAGGCTTGTGTTTGTGGGCTTTCCCGGTGGAAGTCTAAATCCTGGAAGTGGAGCTTTCAGCGGGTGATACTCGGACTCGCTCCCCCCATTCGGGCACTTGTCTGGGGCTTGTGTTTGGGGACTTGCCGCATGGAAGTCCAAATCCTGGAAGTGGAGCTTTCAGCGGGTGATGCTCGGACTCGCTCCCCCCATTCGGGCACTTGTCTGGGGCTTGTGTTTGGGGACTTGCTGCATGGAAGTCCAAATCCTGGAAGTGGAACTTTCAGCGGGTGGTACTCGGACTCGCTCCCCTCAGTCGAGCACCTGTCTGAGTCTTGTGTTTGGGGACTTACCCCATGGAAGTCCAAATCCTGGAAGTGGAACTTCCAGCGGGTGATACTGGGACTCGCTCGCCTCAGTCGGGCACCTGTCTTGGGCTTGTGTTTGGGGACTTGCCCCATGGAAGTCCAAATCCTGGAAGTGGAACTTTCAGCGGGTTGTACTCAGACTCGCTCCCCTCAGTTGAGCACCTGTCTGAGGCTTGTGTTTGTGGGCTTGCCTGGTGGAAGTCTTAATCCTGGAAGTGGAGCTTTCAGCGGGTTATGCTCGGACTCGCTCCCCCCACTCGGGCACTTGTCTGGGGCTTGTGTTTGGGGACTTGCCCCATGGAAGTCCAAATCCTGGAAGTGGAACTTCCAGCGGGTGGTACTCGGAATCGCTCCCCCCATTCGGGCACTTGTCTGGGGCTTGTGTTTGGGGACTTGCCGCATGGAAGTCCAAATCCTGGAAGTGGAGCTTTCAGCGGGTGATACTCGGACTCGCTCCCCTCAGTAAGGCACCTGTCTGGGGCTTGTGTTTGGGGACTTGCCGCATGGAAGTCCAAATCCTGGAAGTGGAGCTTTCAGCGGGTGATGCTCGGACTCGCTCCCCCCAGTCGGGCACATGTCTGGGGCTTGTGTTTGGGGACTTGCCCCATGGAAGTTCAAATCCTGGAAGTGGAACTTTCAGCGGGTGGAACTCGGAATCGCTCCCCTCAATTGAGCACCTGTCTGATGCTTGTGTTTGTGGGCTTTCCCGGTGGAAGTCTAAATCCTGGAAGTGGAGCTTTCAGCGGGTGATACTCGGACTCGCTCCCCCCATTCGGGCACTTGTCTGGGGCTTGTGTTTGGGGACTTGCCGCATGGAAGTCCAAATCCTGGAAGTGGAGCTTTCAGCGGGTGATGCTCGGACTCGCTCCCCCCATTCGGGCACTTGTCTGGGGCTTGTGTTTGGGGACTTGCCCCATGGAAGTCTAAATCCTGGAAATGGAACTTTCAGCGGTTGGTACTCGGACTCGCTCCCCTCAGTCGAGCACCTGTCTGAGGCTTGTGTTTGGGGACTTGCCGCATGGAAGTCCAAATCCTGGAAGTGGAGCTTTCAGCGGGTGATACTCGGACTCGCTCCCCTCAGTAAGGCACCTGTCTGGGGCTTGTGTTTGGGGACTTGCCGCATGGAAGTCAAAATCCTGGAAGTGGAACTTTCAGCGGGTGGAACTCGGACTCGCTCCCCTCAGTTGAGCACCTGTCTGAGGCTTGTGTTTGTGGGCTTTCCCGGTGGAAGTCTAAATCCTGGAAGTGGAGCTTTCAGCGGGTGATACTCGGACTCGCTCCCCCCATTCGGGCACTTGTCTGGGGCTTATGATTGGGGACTTGCCGCATGGAAGTCCAAATCCTGGAAGTGGAGCTTTCAGCGGGTTACACTCGGACTCGCTCCCCTCAGTTGAGCACCTGTCTGAGGCTTGTGTTTGTGGGCTTTCCCGGTGGAAGTCTAAATCCTGGAAGTGGAGCTTTCAGCGGGTGATACTCGGACTCGCTCCCCCCATTCGGGCACTTGTCTGGGGCTTGTGTTTGGGGACTTGCCGCATGGAAGTCCAAATCCTGGAAGTGGAGCTTTCAGCGGGTGATCCTCGGACTCGCTCCCCCCATTCGGGCACTTGTCTGGGGCTTGTGTTTGGGGACTTGCCGCATGGAAGTCCAAATCCTGGAAGTGGAGCTTTCAGCGGGTGATGCTCGGACTCGCTCCCCTCAGTAAGGCACATGTCTGGGGCTTGTATTTGGGGACTTGCCGCATGGAAGTCCAAATCCTGGAAGTGGAGCTTTCAGCGGTGGATGCTCAGACTCGCTCCCCCCAGTCGGGCACTTGTCTGGGGCTTGTGTTTGGGGACTTGCCGCATGGAAGTCCAAATCCTGGAAGTGGAGCTTTCAGCGGGTGATACTCGGACTCGCTCCCCCCATTCGGGCACTTGTCTGGGGCTTGTGTTTGGGGACTTGCCCCATGGAAGTCCAAATCCTGGAAGTGGAGCTTTCAGCGGGTGATACTCGGACTCGCTCCCCTCAGTAAGGCACCTGTCTGGGGCTTGTGTTTGGGGACTTGCCGCATGGAAGTCCAAATCCTGGAAGTGGAGCTTTCAGCGGGTGATGCTCGGACTCGCTCCCCCCAGTCGGGCACATGTCTGGGGCTTGTGTTTGGGGACTTGCCCCATGGAAGTTCAAATCCTGGAAGTGGAACTTTCAGCGGGTGGAACTCGGAATCGCTCCCCTCAATTGAGCACCTGTCTGATGCTTGTGTTTGTGGGCTTTCCCGGTGGAAGTCTAAATCCTGGAAGTGGAGCTTTCAGCGGGTGATACTCGGACTCGCTCCCCCCATTCGGGCACTTGTCTGGGGCTTGTGTTTGGGGACTTGCCGCATGGAAGTCCAAATCCTGGAAGTGGAGCTTTCAGCGGGTGATGCTCGGACTCGCTCCCCCCATTCGGGCACTTGTCTGGGGCTTGTGTTTGGGGACTTGCCGCATGGAAGTCCAAATCCTGGAAGTGGAGCTTTCAGCGGGTGATACTCGGACTCGCTCCCCTCAGTAAGGCACCTGTCTGGGGCTTGTGTTTGGCGACTTGCCGCATGGAAGTCCAAATCCTGGAAGTGGAACTTTCAGCGGGTGGAACTCGGACTCGCTCCCCTCAGTTGAGCACCTGTCTGAGGCTTGTGTCTGTGGGCTTTCCCGGTGGAAGTCTAAATCCTGGAAGTGGAGCTTTCAGCGGGTGATACTCGGACTCGCTCCCCTCAGTCGAGCACCTGTCTGAGGCTTGTGTTTGGGGACTTGCCGCATGGAAGTCCAAATCCTGGAAGTGGAGCTTTCAGCGGGTGATACTCGGACTCGCTCACCTCAGTAAGGCACCTGTCTGGGGCTTGTGTTTGGCGACTTGCCGCATGGAAGTCCAAATCCTGGAAGTGGAACTTTCAGCGGGTGGAACTCGGACTCGCTCCCCTCAGTTGAGCACCTGTCTGAGGCTTGTGTCTGTGGGCTTTCCCGGTGGAAGTCTAAATCCTGGAAGTGGAGCTTTCAGCGGGTGATACTCGGACTCGCTCCCCCCATTCGGGCACTTGTCTGGGGCTTGTGTTTGGGGACTTGCCGCATGGAAGTCCAAATCCTGGAAGTGGAGCTTTCAGCGGGTGATTCTCGGACTCGCTCCCCTCAGTAAGGCACCTGTCTGGGGCTTGTGTTTGGGGACTTGCCGCATGGAAGTCCAAATCCTGGTAGTGGAACTTTCAGCGGGTGGAACTCGGACTCGCTCCCCTCAGTTGAGCACCTGTCTGAGGCTTGTGTTTGTGGGCTTTCCCGGTGGAAGTCTAAATCCTGGAAGTGGAGCTTTCAGCGGGTGATACTCGGACTCGCTCCCCCCAATCGGGCACTTGTCTGGGGCTTGTGTTTGGGGACTTGCCGCATGGAAGTCCAAATCCTGGAAGTGGAGCTTTCAGCGGGTGATCCTCGGACTCGCTCCCCCCATTCGGGCACTTGTCTGGGGCTTGTGTTTGGGGACTTGCCGCATGGAAGTCCAAATCCTGGAAGTGGAGCTTTCAGCGGGTGATGCTCGGACTCGCTCCCCTCAGTAAGGCACATGTCTGGGGCTTGTATTTGGGGACTTGCCGCATGGAAGTCCAAATCCTGGAAGTGGAGCTTTCAGCGGTGGATGCTCAGACTCGCTCCCCCCAGTCGGGCACTTGTCTGGGGCTTGTGTTTGGGGACTTGCCGCATGGAAGTCCAAATCCTGGAAGTGGAGCTTTCAGCGGGTGATACTCGGACTCGCTCCCCCCATTCGGGCACTTGTCTGGGGCTTGTGTTTGGGGACTTGCCCCATGGAAGTCCAAATCCTGGAAGTGGAGCTTCCAGCGGGTGGTACTCGGAATCGCTACCCTCAGTTGGGCACCTGTCTGGGGCTTGTGTTTGGGGACTTGCCGCATGGAAGTCCAAATCCTGGAAGTGGAACTTTCAGCGGGTGGTACTCGGACTCGCTCCCCTCAGTCGAGCACCTGTCTGAGGCTTGTGTTTGGGGACTTGCCGCATGGAAGTCCAAATCCTGGAAGTGGAGCTTTCAGCGGGTGATACTCGGACTCGCTCCCCTCAGTAAGGCACCTGTCTGGGGCTTGTGTTTGGGGACTCTCCGCATGGAAGTCCAAATCCTGGAAGTGGAACTTTCAGCGGGTGGAACTCGGACTCGCTCCCCTCAGTTGAGCACCTGTCTGAGGCTTGTGTTTGTGGGCTTTCCCGGTGGAAGTCTAATTCTTGGAAGTGGAGCTTTCAGCGGGTGATACTCGGACTCGCTCCCCCAATTCGGGCACTTGTCTGGGGCTTGTGTTTGGGGACTTGCCGCATGGAAGTCCAAATCCTGGAAGTGGAACTTTCAGCGGGTGGTACTCGGACTCGCTCCCCTCAGTCGAGCACCAGTCTGGGGCTTGTGTTTGGGGACTTGCCGCATGGAAGTCCAAATCCTGGAAGTGGAGCTTTCAGCGGGTGATACTCGGACTCGCTCCCCTCAGTAAGGCACCTGTCTGGGGCTTGTGTTTGGCGACTTGCCGCATGGAAGTCCAAATCCTGGAAGTGGAACTTTCAGCGGGTGGAACTCGGACTCGCTCCCCTCAGTTGAGCACCTGTCTGAGGCTTGTGTCTGTGGGCTTTCCCGGTGGAAGTCTAAATCCTGGAAGTGGAGCTTTCAGCGGGTGATACTCGGACTCGCTCCCCCCATTCGGGCACTTGTCTGGGGCTTGTGTTTGGGGACTTGCCGCATGGAAGTCCAAATCCTGGAAGTGGAGCTTTCAGCGGGTGATTCTCGGACTCGCTCCCCTCAGTAAGGCACCTGTCTGGGGCTTGTGTTTGGGGACTTGCCGCATGGAAGTCCAAATCCTGGAAGTGGAACTTTCAGCGGGTGGAACTCGGACTCGCTCCCCTCAGTTGAGCACCTGTCTGAGGCTTGTGTTTGTGGGCTTTCCGGTGGAAGTCTAAATCCTGGAAGTGGAGCTTTCAGCGGGTGATACTCGGACTCGCTCCCCCAATTCGGGCACTTGTCTGGGGCTTGTGTTTGGGGACTTGCCGCATGGAAGTCCAAATCCTGGAAGTGGAACTTTCAGCGGGTGGTACTCGGACTCGCTCCCCTCAGTCGAGCACCTGTCTGAGGCTTGTGTTTGGGGACTTGCCGCATGGAAGTCCAAATCCTGGAAGTGGAGCTTTCAGCGGGTGATATTCGGACTCGCTCCCCTCAGTCGAGCACCTGTCTGGGGCTTGTGTTTGGCGACTTGCCGCATGGAAGTCCAAATCCTGGAAGTGGAACTTTCAGCGGGTGGAACTCGGACTCGCTCCCCTCAGTTGAGCACCTGTCTGAGGCTTGTGTCTGTGGGCTTTCCCGGTGGAAGTCTAAATCCTGGAAGTGGAGCTTTCAGCGGGTGATACTCGGACTCGCTCCCCCCATTCGGGCACTTGTCTGGGGCTTGTGTTTGGGGACTTGCCGCATGGAAATCCAAATCCTGGAAGTGGAGCTTTCAGCGGGTGATTCTCGGACTCGCTCCCCTCAGTAAGGCACCTGTCTGGGGCTTGTGTTTGGGGACTTGCCGCATGGAAGTCCAAATCCTGGAAGTGGAACTTTCAGCGGGTGGAACTCGGACTCGCTCCCCTCAGTTGAGCACCTGTCTGAGGCTTGTGTTTGTGGGCTTTCCCGGTGGAAGTCTAAATCCTGGAAGTGGAGCTTTCAGCGGGTGATACTCGGACTCGCTCCCCCCATTCGGGCACTTGTCTGGGGCTTGTGTTTGGGGACTTGCCGCATGGAAGTCCAAATCCTGGAAGTGGAGCTTTCAGCGGGTGATACTCGGACTCGCTCCCCCCATTCGGACACTTGTCTGGGGCTTGTGTTTGGGGACTTGACCCAAGGAAGTCCAAATCCTGGAAGTGGAACTTTCAGCGGGTGGTACTCGGACTCGCTCCCCTCAGTCGAGCACCTGTCTGAGGCTTGTGTTTGGGGACTTGCCGCATGGAAGTCCAAATCCTGGAAGTGGAGCTTTCAGCGGGTGATAATCGGACTCGCTCCCCTCAGTAAGGCACCTGTCTGGGGCTTGTGTTTGGCGACTTGCTGCATGGAAGTCCAAATCCTGGAAGTGGAACTTTCAGCGGGTGGAACTCGGACTCGCTCCCCTCAGTTAAGCACCTGTCTGAGGCTTGTGTCTGTGGGCTTTCCCGGTGAAAGTCTAAATCCTGGAAGTGGAGCTTTCAGCGGGTGATACTCGGACTCGCTCCCCCCATTCGGGCACTTGCCTGGGGCTTGTGTTTGGGGACTTGCCGCATGGAAGTCCAAATCCTGGAAGTGGAGCTTTCAGCGGGTGACACTGGGACTCGCTCCCCTCAGTTGAGCACCTGTCTGAGGCTTGTGTTTGTGGGCTTTCCCGGTGGAAGTCTAAATCCTGGAAGTGGAGCTTTCAGCGGGTGATACTCGGACTCGCTCCCCCCATTCGGGCACTTGTCTGGGGCTTGTGTTTGGGGACTTACCGCATGGAAGTCCAAATCCTGGAAGTGGAGCTTTCAGCGGGTGATACTCGGACTCGCTCCCCCCATTCGGGCACTTGTCTGGGGCTTGTGTTTGGGGACTTGCCCCATGGAAGTCCAAATCCTGGAAGTGGAACTTTCAGCGGGTGGTACTCGGACTCGCTCCCCTCAGTCGAGCACCTGTCTGAGGCTTGTGTTTGGGGACTTGCCGCATGGAAGTCCAAATCCTGGAAGTGGAGCTTTCAGCGGGTGACACTCGGACTCGCTCCCCTCAGTTGAGCACCTGTCTGAGGCTTGTGTTTGTGGGCTTTCCCGGTGGAAGTCAAAATCCTGGAAGTGGAGCCACCTGTCTGGGGCTTGTGTTTGGCGACTTGCCGCATGGAAGTCCAAATCCTGGAAGTGGAACTTTCAGCGGGTGGAACTCGGACTCGCTCCCCTCAGTTGAGCACCTGTCTGAGGCTTGTGTCTGTGGGCTTTCCCGGTGGAAGTCTAAATCCTGGAAGTGGAGCTTTCAGCGGGTGATACTCGGACTCGCTCCCCCCATTCGGGCACTTGTCTGGGGCTTGTGTTTGGGGACTTGCCGCATGGAAGTCCAAATCCTGGAAGTGGAGCTTTCAGCGGGTGATACTCGGACTCGCTCCCCTCAGTAAGGCACCTGTCTGGGGCTTGTGTTTGGGGACTTGCCGCATGGAAGTCCAAATCCTGGAAGTGGAACTTTCAGCGGGTGGTACTCGGACTCGCTCCCCTCAGTCGAGCACCAGTCTGGGGCTTGTGTTTGGGGACTTGCCGCATGGAAGTCCAAATCCTGGAAGTGGAGCTTTCAGCGGGTGATACTCGGACTCGCTCCCCTCAGTAAGGCACCTGTCTGGGGCTTGTGTTTGGCGACTTGCCGCATGGAAGTCCAAATCCTGGAAGTGGAACTTTCAGCGGGTGGAACTCGGACTCGCTCCCCTCAGTTGAGCACCTGTCTGAGGCTTGTGTCTGTGGGCTTTCCCGGTGGAAGTCTAAATCCTGGAAGTGGAGCTTTCAGCGGGTGATACTCGGACTCGCTCCCCCCATTCGGGCACTTGTCTGGGGCTTGTGTTTGGGGACTTGCCGCATGGAAGTCCAAATCCTGGAAGTGGAGCTTTCAGCGGGTGATTCTCGGACTCGCTCCCCTCAGTAAGGCACCTGTCTGGGGCTTGTGTTTGGGGACTTGCCGCATGGAAGTCCAAATCCTGGAAGTGGAACTTTCAGCGGGTGGAACTCGGACTCGCTCCCCTCAGTTGAGCACCTGTCTGAGGCTTGTGTTTGTGGGCTTTCCGGTGGAAGTCTAAATCCTGGAAGTGGAGCTTTCAGCGGGTGATACTCGGACTCGCTCCCCCAATTCGGGCACTTGTCTGGGGCTTGTGTTTGGGGACTTGCCGCATGGAAGTCCAAATCCTGGAAGTGGAACTTTCAGCGGGTGGTACTCGGACTCGCTCCCCTCAGTCGAGCACCTGTCTGAGGCTTGTGTTTGGGGACTTGCCGCATGGAAGTCCAAATCCTGGAAGTGGAGCTTTCAGCGGGTGATATTCGGACTCGCTCCCCTCAGTCGAGCACCTGTCTGGGGCTTGTGTTTGGCGACTTGCCGCATGGAAGTCCAAATCCTGGAAGTGGAACTTTCAGCGGGTGGAACTCGGACTCGCTCCCCTCAGTTGAGCACCTGTCTGAGGCTTGTGTCTGTGGGCTTTCCCGGTGGAAGTCTAAATCCTGGAAGTGGAGCTTTCAGCGGGTGATACTCGGACTCGCTCCCCCCATTCGGGCACTTGTCTGGGGCTTGTGTTTGGGGACTTGCCGCATGGAAATCCAAATCCTGGAAGTGGAGCTTTCAGCGGGTGATTCTCGGACTCGCTCCCCTCAGTAAGGCACCTGTCTGGGGCTTGTGTTTGGGGACTTGCCGCATGGAAGTCCAAATCCTGGAAGTGGAACTTTCAGCGGGTGGAACTCGGACTCGCTCCCCTCAGTTGAGCACCTGTCTGAGGCTTGTGTTTGTGGGCTTTCCCGGTGGAAGTCTAAATCCTGGAAGTGGAGCTTTCAGCGGGTGATACTCGGACTCGCTCCCCCCATTCGGGCACTTGTCTGGGGCTTGTGTTTGGGGACTTGCCGCATGGAAGTCCAAATCCTGGAAGTGGAGCTTTCAGCGGGTGATACTCGGACTCGCTCCCCCCATTCGGACACTTGTCTGGGGCTTGTGTTTGGGGACTTGACCCAAGGAAGTCCAAATCCTGGAAGTGGAACTTTCAGCGGGTGGTACTCGGACTCGCTCCCCTCAGTCGAGCACCTGTCTGAGGCTTGTGTTTGGGGACTTGCCGCATGGAAGTCCAAATCCTGGAAGTGGAGCTTTCAGCGGGTGATAATCGGACTCGCTCCCCTCAGTAAGGCACCTGTCTGGGGCTTGTGTTTGGCGACTTGCTGCATGGAAGTCCAAATCCTGGAAGTGGAACTTTCAGCGGGTGGAACTCGGACTCGCTCCCCTCAGTTAAGCACCTGTCTGAGGCTTGTGTCTGTGGGCTTTCCCGGTGAAAGTCTAAATCCTGGAAGTGGAGCTTTCAGCGGGTGATACTCGGACTCGCTCCCCCCATTCGGGCACTTGCCTGGGGCTTGTGTTTGGGGACTTGCCGCATGGAAGTCCAAATCCTGGAAGTGGAGCTTTCAGCGGGTGACACTGGGACTCGCTCCCCTCAGTTGAGCACCTGTCTGAGGCTTGTGTTTGTGGGCTTTCCCGGTGGAAGTCTAAATCCTGGAAGTGGAGCTTTCAGCGGGTGATACTCGGACTCGCTCCCCCCATTCGGGCACTTGTCTGGGGCTTGTGTTTGGGGACTTACCGCATGGAAGTCCAAATCCTGGAAGTGGAGCTTTCAGCGGGTGATACTCGGACTCGCTCCCCCCATTCGGGCACTTGTCTGGGGCTTGTGTTTGGGGACTTGCCCCATGGAAGTCCAAATCCTGGAAGTGGAACTTTCAGCGGGTGGTACTCGGACTCGCTCCCCTCAGTCGAGCACCTGTCTGAGGCTTGTGTTTGGGGACTTGCCGCATGGAAGTCCAAATCCTGGAAGTGGAGCTTTCAGCGGGTGACACTCGGACTCGCTCCCCTCAGTTGAGCACCTGTCTGAGGCTTGTGTTTGTGGGCTTTCCCGGTGGAAGTCAAAATCCTGGAAGTGGAGCCACCTGTCTGGGGCTTGTGTTTGGCGACTTGCCGCATGGAAGTCCAAATCCTGGAAGTGGAACTTTCAGCGGGTGGAACTCGGACTCGCTCCCCTCAGTTGAGCACCTGTCTGAGGCTTGTGTCTGTGGGCTTTCCCGGTGGAAGTCTAAATCCTGGAAGTGGAGCTTTCAGCGGGTGATACTCGGACTCGCTCCCCCCATTCGGGCACTTGTCTGGGGCTTGTGTTTGGGGACTTGCCGCATGGAAGTCCAAATCCTGGAAGTGGAGCTTTCAGCGGGTGATACTCGGACTCGCTCCCCTCAGTAAGGCACCTGTCTGGGGCTTGTGTTTGGGGACTTGCCGCATGGAAGTCCAAATCCTGGAAGTGGAACTTTCAGCGGGTGGAACTCGGACTCGCTCCCCTCAGTTGAGCACCTGTCTGAGGCTTGTGTTTGTGGGCTTTCCCGGTGGAAGTCTAAATCCTGGAAGTGGAGCTTTCAGCGGGTGATACTCGGACTCGCTCCCCCCATTCGGGCACTTGTCTGGGGCTTGTGTTTGGGGACTTGCCGCATGGAAGTCCAAATCCTGGAAGTGGAGCTTTCAGCGGGTGATGCTCGGACTCGCTCCCCCCATTCGGGCACTTGTCTGGGGCTTGTGTTTGGGGACTTGCTGCATGGAAGTCCAAATCCTGGAAGTGGAACTTTCAGCGGGTGGTACTCGGACTCGCTCCCCTCAGTCGAGCACCTGTCTGAGTCTTGTGTTTGGGGACTTACCCCATGGAAGTCCAAATCCTGGAAGTGGAACTTCCAGCGGGTGATACTGGGACTCGCTCGCCTCAGTCGGGCACCTGTCTTGGGCTTGTGTTTGGGGACTTGCCCCATGGAAGTCCAAATCCTGGAAGTGGAACTTTCAGCGGGTTGTACTCAGACTCGCTCCCCTCAGTTGAGCACCTGTCTGAGGCTTGTGTTTGTGGGCTTGCCTGGTGGAAGTCTTAATCCTGGAAGTGGAGCTTTCAGCGGGTTATGCTCGGACTCGCTCCCCCCACTCGGGCACTTGTCTGGGGCTTGTGTTTGGGGACTTGCCCCATGGAAGTCCAAATCCTGGAAGTGGAACTTCCAGCGGGTGGTACTCGGAATCGCTCCCCCCATTCGGGCACTTGTCTGGGGCTTGTGTTTGGGGACTTGCCGCATGGAAGTCCAAATCCTGGAAGTGGAGCTTTCAGCGGGTGATACTCGGACTCGCTCCCCTCAGTAAGGCACCTGTCTGGGGCTTGTGTTTGGGGACTTGCCGCATGGAAGTCCAAATCCTGGAAGTGGAGCTTTCAGCGGGTGATGCTCGGACTCGCTCCCCCCAGTCGGGCACATGTCTGGGGCTTGTGTTTGGGGACTTGCCCCATGGAAGTTCAAATCCTGGAAGTGGAACTTTCAGCGGGTGGAACTCGGAATCGCTCCCCTCAATTGAGCACCTGTCTGATGCTTGTGTTTGTGGGCTTTCCCGGTGGAAGTCTAAATCCTGGAAGTGGAGCTTTCAGCGGGTGATACTCGGACTCGCTCCCCCCATTCGGGCACTTGTCTGGGGCTTGTGTTTGGGGACTTGCCGCATGGAAGTCCAAATCCTGGAAGTGGAGCTTTCAGCGGGTGATGCTCGGACTCGCTCCCCCCATTCGGGCACTTGTCTGGGGCTTGTGTTTGGGGACTTGCCCCATGGAAGTCTAAATCCTGGAAATGGAACTTTCAGCGGTTGGTACTCGGACTCGCTCCCCTCAGTCGAGCACCTGTCTGAGGCTTGTGTTTGGGGACTTGCCGCATGGAAGTCCAAATCCTGGAAGTGGAGCTTTCAGCGGGTGATACTCGGACTCGCTCCCCTCAGTAAGGCACCTGTCTGGGGCTTGTGTTTGGGGACTTGCCGCATGGAAGTCAAAATCCTGGAAGTGGAACTTTCAGCGGGTGGAACTCGGACTCGCTCCCCTCAGTTGAGCACCTGTCTGAGGCTTGTGTTTGTGGGCTTTCCCGGTGGAAGTCTAAATCCTGGAAGTGGAGCTTTCAGCGGGTGATACTCGGACTCGCTCCCCCCATTCGGGCACTTGTCTGGGGCTTATGATTGGGGACTTGCCGCATGGAAGTCCAAATCCTGGAAGTGGAGCTTTCAGCGGGTTACACTCGGACTCGCTCCCCTCAGTTGAGCACCTGTCTGAGGCTTGTGTTTGTGGGCTTTCCCGGTGGAAGTCTAAATCCTGGAAGTGGAGCTTTCAGCGGGTGATACTCGGACTCGCTCCCCCCATTCGGGCACTTGTCTGGGGCTTGTGTTTGGGGACTTGCCGCATGGAAGTCCAAATCCTGGAAGTGGAGCTTTCAGCGGGTGATCCTCGGACTCGCTCCCCCCATTCGGGCACTTGTCTGGGGCTTGTGTTTGGGGACTTGCCGCATGGAAGTCCAAATCCTGGAAGTGGAGCTTTCAGCGGGTGATGCTCGGACTCGCTCCCCTCAGTAAGGCACATGTCTGGGGCTTGTATTTGGGGACTTGCCGCATGGAAGTCCAAATCCTGGAAGTGGAGCTTTCAGCGGTGGATGCTCAGACTCGCTCCCCCCAGTCGGGCACTTGTCTGGGGCTTGTGTTTGGGGACTTGCCGCATGGAAGTCCAAATCCTGGAAGTGGAGCTTTCAGCGGGTGATACTCGGACTCGCTCCCCCCATTCGGGCACTTGTCTGGGGCTTGTGTTTGGGGACTTGCCCCATGGAAGTCCAAATCCTGGAAGTGGAGCTTTCAGCGGGTGATACTCGGACTCGCTCCCCTCAGTAAGGCACCTGTCTGGGGCTTGTGTTTGGGGACTTGCCGCATGGAAGTCCAAATCCTGGAAGTGGAGCTTTCAGCGGGTGATGCTCGGACTCGCTCCCCCCAGTCGGGCACATGTCTGGGGCTTGTGTTTGGGGACTTGCCCCATGGAAGTTCAAATCCTGGAAGTGGAACTTTCAGCGGGTGGAACTCGGAATCGCTCCCCTCAATTGAGCACCTGTCTGATGCTTGTGTTTGTGGGCTTTCCCGGTGGAAGTCTAAATCCTGGAAGTGGAGCTTTCAGCGGGTGATACTCGGACTCGCTCCCCCCATTCGGGCACTTGTCTGGGGCTTGTGTTTGGGGACTTGCCGCATGGAAGTCCAAATCCTGGAAGTGGAGCTTTCAGCGGGTGATGCTCGGACTCGCTCCCCCCATTCGGGCACTTGTCTGGGGCTTGTGTTTGGGGACTTGCCGCATGGAAGTCCAAATCCTGGAAGTGGAGCTTTCAGCGGGTGATACTCGGACTCGCTCCCCTCAGTAAGGCACCTGTCTGGGGCTTGTGTTTGGCGACTTGCCGCATGGAAGTCCAAATCCTGGAAGTGGAACTTTCAGCGGGTGGAACTCGGACTCGCTCCCCTCAGTTGAGCACCTGTCTGAGGCTTGTGTCTGTGGGCTTTCCCGGTGGAAGTCTAAATCCTGGAAGTGGAGCTTTCAGCGGGTGATACTCGGACTCGCTCCCCTCAGTCGAGCACCTGTCTGAGGCTTGTGTTTGGGGACTTGCCGCATGGAAGTCCAAATCCTGGAAGTGGAGCTTTCAGCGGGTGATACTCGGACTCGCTCACCTCAGTAAGGCACCTGTCTGGGGCTTGTGTTTGGCGACTTGCCGCATGGAAGTCCAAATCCTGGAAGTGGAACTTTCAGCGGGTGGAACTCGGACTCGCTCCCCTCAGTTGAGCACCTGTCTGAGGCTTGTGTCTGTGGGCTTTCCCGGTGGAAGTCTAAATCCTGGAAGTGGAGCTTTCAGCGGGTGATACTCGGACTCGCTCCCCCCATTCGGGCACTTGTCTGGGGCTTGTGTTTGGGGACTTGCCGCATGGAAGTCCAAATCCTGGAAGTGGAGCTTTCAGCGGGTGATTCTCGGACTCGCTCCCCTCAGTAAGGCACCTGTCTGGGGCTTGTGTTTGGGGACTTGCCGCATGGAAGTCCAAATCCTGGTAGTGGAACTTTCAGCGGGTGGAACTCGGACTCGCTCCCCTCAGTTGAGCACCTGTCTGAGGCTTGTGTTTGTGGGCTTTCCCGGTGGAAGTCTAAATCCTGGAAGTGGAGCTTTCAGCGGGTGATACTCGGACTCGCTCCCCCCAATCGGGCACTTGTCTGGGGCTTGTGTTTGGGGACTTGCCGCATGGAAGTCCAAATCCTGGAAGTGGAGCTTTCAGCGGGTGATCCTCGGACTCGCTCCCCCCATTCGGGCACTTGTCTGGGGCTTGTGTTTGGGGACTTGCCGCATGGAAGTCCAAATCCTGGAAGTGGAGCTTTCAGCGGGTGATGCTCGGACTCGCTCCCCTCAGTAAGGCACATGTCTGGGGCTTGTATTTGGGGACTTGCCGCATGGAAGTCCAAATCCTGGAAGTGGAGCTTTCAGCGGTGGATGCTCAGACTCGCTCCCCCCAGTCGGGCACTTGTCTGGGGCTTGTGTTTGGGGACTTGCCGCATGGAAGTCCAAATCCTGGAAGTGGAGCTTTCAGCGGGTGATACTCGGACTCGCTCCCCCCATTCGGGCACTTGTCTGGGGCTTGTGTTTGGGGACTTGCCCCATGGAAGTCCAAATCCTGGAAGTGGAGCTTCCAGCGGGTGGTACTCGGAATCGCTACCCTCAGTTGGGCACCTGTCTGGGGCTTGTGTTTGGGGACTTGCCGCATGGAAGTCCAAATCCTGGAAGTGGAACTTTCAGCGGGTGGTACTCGGACTCGCTCCCCTCAGTCGAGCACCTGTCTGAGGCTTGTGTTTGGGGACTTGCCGCATGGAAGTCCAAATCCTGGAAGTGGAGCTTTCAGCGGGTGATACTCGGACTCGCTCCCCTCAGTAAGGCACCTGTCTGGGGCTTGTGTTTGGGGACTCTCCGCATGGAAGTCCAAATCCTGGAAGTGGAACTTTCAGCGGGTGGAACTCGGACTCGCTCCCCTCAGTTGAGCACCTGTCTGAGGCTTGTGTTTGTGGGCTTTCCCGGTGGAAGTCTAAATCCTGGAAGTGGAGCTTTCAGCGGGTGATACTCGGACTCGCTCCCCCCAATCGGGCACTTGTCTGGGGCTTGTGTTTGGGGACTTGCCGCATGGAAGTCCAAATCCTGGAAGTGGAGCTTTCAGCGGGTGATCCTCATACTCGCTCCCCCCATTCGGGCACTTGTCTGGGGCTTGTGTTTGGGGACTTGCCGCATGGAAGTCCAAATCCTGGAAGTGGAGCTTTCAGCGGGTGATGCTCGGACTCGCTCCCCTCAGTAAGGCACATGTCTGGGGCTTGTATTTGGGGACTTGCCGCATGGAAGTCCAAATCCTGGAAGTGGAGCTTTCAGCGGTGGATGCTCAGACTCGCTCCCCCCAGTCGGGCACTTGTCTGGGGCTTGTGTTTGGGGACTTGCCGCATGGAAGTCCAAATCCTGGAAGTGGAGCTTTCAGCGGGTGATACTCGGACTCGCTCCCCCCATTCGGGCACTTGTCTGGGGCTTGTGTTTGGGGACTTGCCCCATGGAAGTCCAAATCCTGGAAGTGGAGCTTCCAGCGGGTGGTACTCGGAATCGCTACCCTCAGTTGGGCACCTGTCTGGGGCTTGTGTTTGGGGACTTGCCGCATGGAAGTCCAAATCCTGGAAGTGGAACTTTCAGCGGGTGGTACTCGGACTCGCTCCCCTCAGTCGAGCACCTGTCTGAGGCTTGTGTTTGGGGACTTGCCGCATGGAAGTCCAAATCCTGGAAGTGGAGCTTTCAGCGGGTGATACTCGGACTCGCTCCCCTCAGTAAGGCACCTGTCTGGGGCTTGTGTTTGGGGACTCTCCGCATGGAAGTCCAAATCCTGGAAGTGGAACTTTCAGCGGGTGGAACTCGGACTCGCTCCCCTCAGTTGAGCACCTGTCTGAGGCTTGTGTTTGTGGGCTTTCCCGGTGGAAGTCTAATTCTTGGAAGTGGAGCTTTCAGCGGGTGATACTCGGACTCGCTCCCCCAATTCGGGCACTTGTCTGGGGCTTGTGTTTGGGGACTTGCCGCATGGAAGTCCAAATCCTGGAAGTGGAACTTTCAGCGGGTGGTACTCGGACTCGCTCCCCTCAGTCGAGCACCAGTCTGGGGCTTGTGTTTGGGGACTTGCCGCATGGAAGTCCAAATCCTGGAAGTGGAGCTTTCAGCGGGTGATACTCGGACTCGCTCCCCTCAGTAAGGCACCTGTCTGGGGCTTGTGTTTGGCGACTTGCCGCATGGAAGTCCAAATCCTGGAAGTGGAACTTTCAGCGGGTGGAACTCGGACTCGCTCCCCTCAGTTGAGCACCTGTCTGAGGCTTGTGTCTGTGGGCTTTCCCGGTGGAAGTCTAAATCCTGGAAGTGGAGCTTTCAGCGGGTGATACTCGGACTCGCTCCCCCCATTCGGGCACTTGTCTGGGGCTTGTGTTTGGGGACTTGCCGCATGGAAGTCCAAATCCTGGAAGTGGAGCTTTCAGCGGGTGATTCTCGGACTCGCTCCCCTCAGTAAGGCACCTGTCTGGGGCTTGTGTTTGGGGACTTGCCGCATGGAAGTCCAAATCCTGGAAGTGGAACTTTCAGCGGGTGGAACTCGGACTCGCTCCCCTCAGTTGAGCACCTGTCTGAGGCTTGTGTTTGTGGGCTTTCCGGTGGAAGTCTAAATCCTGGAAGTGGAGCTTTCAGCGGGTGATACTCGGACTCGCTCCCCCAATTCGGGCACTTGTCTGGGGCTTGTGTTTGGGGACTTGCCGCATGGAAGTCCAAATCCTGGAAGTGGAACTTTCAGCGGGTGGTACTCGGACTCGCTCCCCTCAGTCGAGCACCTGTCTGAGGCTTGTGTTTGGGGACTTGCCGCATGGAAGTCCAAATCCTGGAAGTGGAGCTTTCAGCGGGTGATATTCGGACTCGCTCCCCTCAGTCGAGCACCTGTCTGGGGCTTGTGTTTGGCGACTTGCCGCATGGAAGTCCAAATCCTGGAAGTGGAACTTTCAGCGGGTGGAACTCGGACTCGCTCCCCTCAGTTGAGCACCTGTCTGAGGCTTGTGTCTGTGGGCTTTCCCGGTGGAAGTCTAAATCCTGGAAGTGGAGCTTTCAGCGGGTGATACTCGGACTCGCTCCCCCCATTCGGGCACTTGTCTGGGGCTTGTGTTTGGGGACTTGCCGCATGGAAATCCAAATCCTGGAAGTGGAGCTTTCAGCGGGTGATTCTCGGACTCGCTCCCCTCAGTAAGGCACCTGTCTGGGGCTTGTGTTTGGGGACTTGCCGCATGGAAGTCCAAATCCTGGAAGTGGAACTTTCAGCGGGTGGAACTCGGACTCGCTCCCCTCAGTTGAGCACCTGTCTGAGGCTTGTGTTTGTGGGCTTTCCCGGTGGAAGTCTAAATCCTGGAAGTGGAGCTTTCAGCGGGTGATACTCGGACTCGCTCCCCCCATTCGGGCACTTGTCTGGGGCTTGTGTTTGGGGACTTGCCGCATGGAAGTCCAAATCCTGGAAGTGGAGCTTTCAGCGGGTGATACTCGGACTCGCTCCCCCCATTCGGACACTTGTCTGGGGCTTGTGTTTGGGGACTTGACCCAAGGAAGTCCAAATCCTGGAAGTGGAACTTTCAGCGGGTGGTACTCGGACTCGCTCCCCTCAGTCGAGCACCTGTCTGAGGCTTGTGTTTGGGGACTTGCCGCATGGAAGTCCAAATCCTGGAAGTGGAGCTTTCAGCGGGTGATAATCGGACTCGCTCCCCTCAGTAAGGCACCTGTCTGGGGCTTGTGTTTGGCGACTTGCTGCATGGAAGTCCAAATCCTGGAAGTGGAACTTTCAGCGGGTGGAACTCGGACTCGCTCCCCTCAGTTAAGCACCTGTCTGAGGCTTGTGTCTGTGGGCTTTCCCGGTGAAAGTCTAAATCCTGGAAGTGGAGCTTTCAGCGGGTGATACTCGGACTCGCTCCCCCCATTCGGGCACTTGCCTGGGGCTTGTGTTTGGGGACTTGCCGCATGGAAGTCCAAATCCTGGAAGTGGAGCTTTCAGCGGGTGACACTGGGACTCGCTCCCCTCAGTTGAGCACCTGTCTGAGGCTTGTGTTTGTGGGCTTTCCCGGTGGAAGTCTAAATCCTGGAAGTGGAGCTTTCAGCGGGTGATACTCGGACTCGCTCCCCCCATTCGGGCACTTGTCTGGGGCTTGTGTTTGGGGACTTACCGCATGGAAGTCCAAATCCTGGAAGTGGAGCTTTCAGCGGGTGATACTCGGACTCGCTCCCCCCATTCGGGCACTTGTCTGGGGCTTGTGTTTGGGGACTTGCCCCATGGAAGTCCAAATCCTGGAAGTGGAACTTTCAGCGGGTGGTACTCGGACTCGCTCCCCTCAGTCGAGCACCTGTCTGAGGCTTGTGTTTGGGGACTTGCCGCATGGAAGTCCAAATCCTGGAAGTGGAGCTTTCAGCGGGTGACACTCGGACTCGCTCCCCTCAGTTGAGCACCTGTCTGAGGCTTGTGTTTGTGGGCTTTCCCGGTGGAAGTCAAAATCCTGGAAGTGGAGCCACCTGTCTGGGGCTTGTGTTTGGCGACTTGCCGCATGGAAGTCCAAATCCTGGAAGTGGAACTTTCAGCGGGTGGAACTCGGACTCGCTCCCCTCAGTTGAGCACCTGTCTGAGGCTTGTGTCTGTGGGCTTTCCCGGTGGAAGTCTAAATCCTGGAAGTGGAGCTTTCAGCGGGTGATACTCGGACTCGGTCCCCCCATTCGGGCACTTGTCTGGGGCTTGTGTTTGGGGACTTGCCGCATGGAAGTCCAAATCCTGGAAGTGGAGCTTTCAGCGGGTGATACTCGGACTCGCTCCCCTCAGTAAGGCACCTGTCTGGGGCTTGTGTTTGGGGACTTGCCGCATGGAAGTCCAAATCCTGGAAGTGGAACTTTCAGCGGGTGGAACTCGGACTCGCTCCCCTCAGTTGAGCACCTGTCTGAGGCTTGTGTTTGTGGGCTTTCCCGGTGGAAGTCTAAATCCTGGAAGTGGAGCTTTCAGCGGGTGATACTCGGACTCGCTCCCCCCATTCGGGCACTTGTCTGGGGCTTGTGTTTGGGGACTTGCCGCATGGAAGTCCAAATCCTGGAAGTGGAGCTTTCAGCGGGTGATGCTCGGACTCGCTCCCCCCATTCGGGCACTTGTCTGGGGCTTGTGTTTGGGGACTTGCTGCATGGAAGTCCAAATCCTGGAAGTGGAACTTTCAGCGGGTGGTACTCGGACTCGCTCCCCTCAGTCGAGCACCTGTCTGAGTCTTGTGTTTGGGGACTTACCCCATGGAAGTCCAAATCCTGGAAGTGGAACTTCCAGCGGGTGATACTGGGACTCGCTCGCCTCAGTCGGGCACCTGTCTTGGGCTTGTGTTTGGGGACTTGCCCCATGGAAGTCCAAATCCTGGAAGTGGAACTTTCAGCGGGTTGTACTCAGACTCGCTCCCCTCAGTTGAGCACCTGTCTGAGGCTTGTGTTTGTGGGCTTGCCTGGTGGAAGTCTTAATCCTGGAAGTGGAGCTTTCAGCGGGTTATGCTCGGACTCGCTCCCCCCACTCGGGCACTTGTCTGGGGCTTGTGTTTGGGGACTTGCCCCATGGAAGTCCAAATCCTGGAAGTGGAACTTCCAGCGGGTGGTACTCGGAATCGCTCCCCCCATTCGGGCACTTGTCTGGGGCTTGTGTTTGGGGACTTGCCGCATGGAAGTCCAAATCCTGGAAGTGGAGCTTTCAGCGGGTGATACTCGGACTCGCTCCCCTCAGTAAGGCACCTGTCTGGGGCTTGTGTTTGGGGACTTGCCGCATGGAAGTCCAAATCCTGGAAGTGGAGCTTTCAGCGGGTGATGCTCGGACTCGCTCCCCCCAGTCGGGCACATGTCTGGGGCTTGTGTTTGGGGACTTGCCCCATGGAAGTTCAAATCCTGGAAGTGGAACTTTCAGCGGGTGGAACTCGGAATCGCTCCCCTCAATTGAGCACCTGTCTGATGCTTGTGTTTGTGGGCTTTCCCGGTGGAAGTCTAAATCCTGGAAGTGGAGCTTTCAGCGGGTGATACTCGGACTCGCTCCCCCCATTCGGGCACTTGTCTGGGGCTTGTGTTTGGGGACTTGCCGCATGGAAGTCCAAATCCTGGAAGTGGAGCTTTCAGCGGGTGATGCTCGGACTCGCTCCCCCCATTCGGGCACTTGTCTGGGGCTTGTGTTTGGGGACTTGCCCCATGGAAGTCTAAATCCTGGAAATGGAACTTTCAGCGGTTGGTACTCGGACTCGCTCCCCTCAGTCGAGCACCTGTCTGAGGCTTGTGTTTGGGGACTTGCCGCATGGAAGTCCAAATCCTGGAAGTGGAGCTTTCAGCGGGTGATACTCGGACTCGCTCCCCTCAGTAAGGCACCTGTCTGGGGCTTGTGTTTGGGGACTTGCCGCATGGAAGTCAAAATCCTGGAAGTGGAACTTTCAGCGGGTGGAACTCGGACTCGCTCCCCTCAGTTGAGCACCTGTCTGAGGCTTGTGTTTGTGGGCTTTCCCGGTGGAAGTCTAAATCCTGGAAGTGGAGCTTTCAGCGGGTGATACTCGGACTCGCTCCCCCCATTCGGGCACTTGTCTGGGGCTTATGATTGGGGACTTGCCGCATGGAAGTCCAAATCCTGGAAGTGGAGCTTTCAGCGGGTTACACTCGGACTCGCTCCCCTCAGTTGAGCACCTGTCTGAGGCTTGTGTTTGTGGGCTTTCCCGGTGGAAGTCTAAATCCTGGAAGTGGAGCTTTCAGCGGGTGATACTCGGACTCGCTCCCCCCATTCGGGCACTTGTCTGGGGCTTGTGTTTGGGGACTTGCCGCATGGAAGTCCAAATCCTGGAAGTGGAGCTTTCAGCGGGTGATCCTCGGACTCGCTCCCCCCATTCGGGCACTTGTCTGGGGCTTGTGTTTGGGGACTTGCCGCATGGAAGTCCAAATCCTGGAAGTGGAGCTTTCAGCGGGTGATGCTCGGACTCGCTCCCCTCAGTAAGGCACATGTCTGGGGCTTGTATTTGGGGACTTGCCGCATGGAAGTCCAAATCCTGGAAGTGGAGCTTTCAGCGGTGGATGCTCAGACTCGCTCCCCCCAGTCGGGCACTTGTCTGGGGCTTGTGTTTGGGGACTTGCCGCATGGAAGTCCAAATCCTGGAAGTGGAGCTTTCAGCGGGTGATACTCGGACTCGCTCCCCCCATTCGGGCACTTGTCTGGGGCTTGTGTTTGGGGACTTGCCCCATGGAAGTCCAAATCCTGGAAGTGGAGCTTTCAGCGGGTGATACTCGGACTCGCTCCCCTCAGTAAGGCACCTGTCTGGGGCTTGTGTTTGGGGACTTGCCGCATGGAAGTCCAAATCCTGGAAGTGGAGCTTTCAGCGGGTGATGCTCGGACTCGCTCCCCCCAGTCGGGCACATGTCTGGGGCTTGTGTTTGGGGACTTGCCCCATGGAAGTTCAAATCCTGGAAGTGGAACTTTCAGCGGGTGGAACTCGGAATCGCTCCCCTCAATTGAGCACCTGTCTGATGCTTGTGTTTGTGGGCTTTCCCGGTGGAAGTCTAAATCCTGGAAGTGGAGCTTTCAGCGGGTGATACTCGGACTCGCTCCCCCCATTCGGGCACTTGTCTGGGGCTTGTGTTTGGGGACTTGCCGCATGGAAGTCCAAATCCTGGAAGTGGAGCTTTCAGCGGGTGATGCTCGGACTCGCTCCCCCCATTCGGGCACTTGTCTGGGGCTTGTGTTTGGGGACTTGCCGCATGGAAGTCCAAATCCTGGAAGTGGAGCTTTCAGCGGGTGATACTCGGACTCGCTCCCCTCAGTAAGGCACCTGTCTGGGGCTTGTGTTTGGCGACTTGCCGCATGGAAGTCCAAATCCTGGAAGTGGAACTTTCAGCGGGTGGAACTCGGACTCGCTCCCCTCAGTTGAGCACCTGTCTGAGGCTTGTGTCTGTGGGCTTTCCCGGTGGAAGTCTAAATCCTGGAAGTGGAGCTTTCAGCGGGTGATACTCGGACTCGCTCCCCTCAGTCGAGCACCTGTCTGAGGCTTGTGTTTGGGGACTTGCCGCATGGAAGTCCAAATCCTGGAAGTGGAGCTTTCAGCGGGTGATACTCGGACTCGCTCACCTCAGTAAGGCACCTGTCTGGGGCTTGTGTTTGGCGACTTGCCGCATGGAAGTCCAAATCCTGGAAGTGGAACTTTCAGCGGGTGGAACTCGGACTCGCTCCCCTCAGTTGAGCACCTGTCTGAGGCTTGTGTCTGTGGGCTTTCCCGGTGGAAGTCTAAATCCTGGAAGTGGAGCTTTCAGCGGGTGATACTCGGACTCGCTCCCCCCATTCGGGCACTTGTCTGGGGCTTGTGTTTGGGGACTTGCCGCATGGAAGTCCAAATCCTGGAAGTGGAGCTTTCAGCGGGTGATTCTCGGACTCGCTCCCCTCAGTAAGGCACCTGTCTGGGGCTTGTGTTTGGGGACTTGCCGCATGGAAGTCCAAATCCTGGTAGTGGAACTTTCAGCGGGTGGAACTCGGACTCGCTCCCCTCAGTTGAGCACCTGTCTGAGGCTTGTGTTTGTGGGCTTTCCCGGTGGAAGTCTAAATCCTGGAAGTGGAGCTTTCAGCGGGTGATACTCGGACTCGCTCCCCCCAATCGGGCACTTGTCTGGGGCTTGTGTTTGGGGACTTGCCGCATGGAAGTCCAAATCCTGGAAGTGGAGCTTTCAGCGGGTGATCCTCGGACTCGCTCCCCCCATTCGGGCACTTGTCTGGGGCTTGTGTTTGGGGACTTGCCGCATGGAAGTCCAAATCCTGGAAGTGGAGCTTTCAGCGGGTGATGCTCGGACTCGCTCCCCTCAGTAAGGCACATGTCTGGGGCTTGTATTTGGGGACTTGCCGCATGGAAGTCCAAATCCTGGAAGTGGAGCTTTCAGCGGTGGATGCTCAGACTCGCTCCCCCCAGTCGGGCACTTGTCTGGGGCTTGTGTTTGGGGACTTGCCGCATGGAAGTCCAAATCCTGGAAGTGGAGCTTTCAGCGGGTGATACTCGGACTCGCTCCCCCCATTCGGGCACTTGTCTGGGGCTTGTGTTTGGGGACTTGCCCCATGGAAGTCCAAATCCTGGAAGTGGAGCTTCCAGCGGGTGGTACTCGGAATCGCTACCCTCAGTTGGGCACCTGTCTGGGGCTTGTGTTTGGGGACTTGCCGCATGGAAGTCCAAATCCTGGAAGTGGAACTTTCAGCGGGTGGTACTCGGACTCGCTCCCCTCAGTCGAGCACCTGTCTGAGGCTTGTGTTTGGGGACTTGCCGCATGGAAGTCCAAATCCTGGAAGTGGAGCTTTCAGCGGGTGATACTCGGACTCGCTCCCCTCAGTAAGGCACCTGTCTGGGGCTTGTGTTTGGGGACTCTCCGCATGGAAGTCCAAATCCTGGAAGTGGAACTTTCAGCGGGTGGAACTCGGACTCGCTCCCCTCAGTTGAGCACCTGTCTGAGGCTTGTGTTTGTGGGCTTTCCCGGTGGAAGTCTAAATCCTGGAAGTGGAGCTTTCAGCGGGTGATACTCGGACTCGCTCCCCCCAATCGGGCACTTGTCTGGGGCTTGTGTTTGGGGACTTGCCGCATGGAAGTCCAAATCCTGGAAGTGGAGCTTTCAGCGGGTGATCCTCATACTCGCTCCCCCCATTCGGGCACTTGTCTGGGGCTTGTGTTTGGGGACTTGCCGCATGGAAGTCCAAATCCTGGAAGTGGAGCTTTCAGCGGGTGATGCTCGGACTCGCTCCCCTCAGTAAGGCACATGTCTGGGGCTTGTATTTGGGGACTTGCCGCATGGAAGTCCAAATCCTGGAAGTGGAGCTTTCAGCGGTGGATGCTCAGACTCGCTCCCCCCAGTCGGGCACTTGTCTGGGGCTTGTGTTTGGGGACTTGCCGCATGGAAGTCCAAATCCTGGAAGTGGAGCTTTCAGCGGGTGATACTCGGACTCGCTCCCCCCATTCGGGCACTTGTCTGGGGCTTGTGTTTGGGGACTTGCCCCATGGAAGTCCAAATCCTGGAAGTGGAGCTTCCAGCGGGTGGTACTCGGAATCGCTACCCTCAGTTGGGCACCTGTCTGGGGCTTGTGTTTGGGGACTTGCCGCATGGAAGTCCAAATCCTGGAAGTGGAACTTTCAGCGGGTGGTACTCGGACTCGCTCCCCTCAGTCGAGCACCTGTCTGAGGCTTGTGTTTGGGGACTTGCCGCATGGAAGTCCAAATCCTGGAAGTGGAGCTTTCAGCGGGTGATACTCGGACTCGCTCCCCTCAGTAAGGCACCTGTCTGGGGCTTGTGTTTGGGGACTCTCCGCATGGAAGTCCAAATCCTGGAAGTGGAACTTTCAGCGGGTGGAACTCGGACTCGCTCCCCTCAGTTGAGCACCTGTCTGAGGCTTGTGTTTGTGGGCTTTCCCGGTGGAAGTCTAATTCTTGGAAGTGGAGCTTTCAGCGGGTGATACTCGGACTCGCTCCCCCAATTCGGGCACTTGTCTGGGGCTTGTGTTTGGGGACTTGCCGCATGGAAGTCCAAATCCTGGAAGTGGAACTTTCAGCGGGTGGTACTCGGACTCGCTCCCCTCAGTCGAGCACCAGTCTGGGGCTTGTGTTTGGGGACTTGCCGCATGGAAGTCCAAATCCTGGAAGTGGAGCTTTCAGCGGGTGATACTCGGACTCGCTCCCCTCAGTAAGGCACCTGTCTGGGGCTTGTGTTTGGCGACTTGCCGCATGGAAGTCCAAATCCTGGAAGTGGAACTTTCAGCGGGTGGAACTCGGACTCGCTCCCCTCAGTTGAGCACCTGTCTGAGGCTTGTGTCTGTGGGCTTTCCCGGTGGAAGTCTAAATCCTGGAAGTGGAGCTTTCAGCGGGTGATACTCGGACTCGCTCCCCCCATTCGGGCACTTGTCTGGGGCTTGTGTTTGGGGACTTGCCGCATGGAAGTCCAAATCCTGGAAGTGGAGCTTTCAGCGGGTGATAATCGGACTCGCTCCCCTCAGTAAGGCACCTGTCTGGGGCTTGTGTTTGGCGACTTGCTGCATGGAAGTCCAAATCCTGGAAGTGGAACTTTCAGCGGGTGGAACTCGGACTCGCTCCCCTCAGTTAAGCACCTGTCTGAGGCTTGTTTCTGTGGGCTTTCCCGGTGAAAGTCTAAATCCTGGAAGTGGAGCTTTCAGCGGGTGATACTCGGACTCGCTCCCCCCATTCGGGCACTTGCCTGGGGCTTGTGTTTGGGGACTTGCCGCATGGAAGTCCAAATCCTGGAAGTGGAGCTTTCAGCGGGTGACACTGGGACTCGCTCCCCTCAGTTGAGCACCTGTCTGAGGCTTGTGTTTGTGGGCTTTCCCGGTGGAAGTCTAAATCCTGGAAGTGGAGCTTTCAGCGGGTGATACTCGGACTCGCTCCCCCCATTCGGGCACTTGTCTGGGGCTTGTGTTTGGGGACTTACCGCATGGAAGTCCAAATCCTGGAAGTGGAGCTTTCA
The DNA here is from genome assembly GCF_054856515.1 of Filicampus tigris. NCBI lineage: Eukaryota > Metazoa > Chordata > Actinopteri > Syngnathiformes > Syngnathidae > Filicampus > Filicampus tigris. Next base: position 162,200 of record NW_028233411.1, on the reverse strand, counting down.
GCGGGTGATACTCGGACTCGCTCCCCCCATTCGGGCACTTGTCTGGGGCTTGTGTTTGGGGACTTGCCCCATGGAAGTCCAAATCCTGGAAGTGGAACTTTCAGCGGGTGGTACTCGGACTCGCTCCCCTCAGTCGAGCACCTGTCTGAGGCTTGTGTTTGGGGACTTGCCGCATGGAAGTCCAAATCCTGGAAGTGGAGCTTTCAGCGGGTGACACTCGGACTCGCTCCCCTCAGTTGAGCACCTGTCTGAGGCTTGTGTTTGTGGGCTTTCCCGGTGGAAGTCAAAATCCTGGAAGTGGAGCCACCTGTCTGGGGCTTGTGTTTGGCGACTTGCCGCATGGAAGTCCAAATCCTGGAAGTGGAACTTTCAGCGGGTGGAACTCGGACTCGCTCCCCTCAGTTGAGCACCTGTCTGAGGCTTGTGTCTGTGGGCTTTCCCGGTGGAAGTCTAAATCCTGGAAGTGGAGCTTTCAGCGGGTGATACTTGGACTCGCTCCCCCCATTCGGGCACTTGTCTGGGGCTTGTGTTTGGGGACTTGCCGCATGGAAGTCCAAATCCTGGAAGTGGAGCTTTCAGCGGGTGATACTCGGACTCGCTCCCCTCAGTAAGGCACCTGTCTGGGGCTTGTGTTTGGGGACTTGCCGCATGGAAGTCCAAATCCTGGAAGTGGAACTTTCAGCGGGTGGAACTCGGACTCGCTCCCCTCAGTTGAGCACCTGTCTGAGGCTTGTGTTTGTGGGCTTTCCCGGTGGAAGTCTAAATCCTGGAAGTGGAGCTTTCAGCGGGTGATACTCGGACTCGCTCCCCCCATTCGGGCACTTGTCTGGGGCTTGTGTTTGGGGACTTGCCGCATGGAAGTCCAAATCCTGGAAGTGGAGCTTTCAGCGGGTGATGCTCGGACTCGCTCCCCCCATTCGGGCACTTGTCTGGGGCTTGTGTTTGGGGACTTGCTGCATGGAAGTCCAAATCCTGGAAGTGGAACTTTCAGCGGGTGGTACTCGGACTCGCTCCCCTCAGTCGAGCACCTGTCTGAGTCTTGTGTTTGGGGACTTACCCCATGGAAGTCCAAATCCTGGAAGTGGAACTTCCAGCGGGTGATACTGGGACTCGCTCGCCTCAGTCGGGCACCTGTCTTGGGCTTGTGTTTGGGGACTTGCCCCATGGAAGTCCAAATCCTGGAAGTGGAACTTTCAGCGGGTTGTACTCAGACTCGCTCCCCTCAGTTGAGCACCTGTCTGAGGCTTGTGTTTGTGGGCTTGCCTGGTGGAAGTCTTAATCCTGGAAGTGGAGCTTTCAGCGGGTTATGCTCGGACTCGCTCCCCCCACTCGGGCACTTGTCTGGGGCTTGTGTTTGGGGACTTGCCCCATGGAAGTCCAAATCCTGGAAGTGGAGCTTTCAGCGGGTGATGCTCGGACTCGCTCCCCCCATTCGGGCACTTGTCTGGGGCTTGTGTTTGGGGACTTGCCCCATGGAAGTCTAAATCCTGGAAATGGAACTTTCAGCGGTTGGTACTCGGACTCGCTCCCCTCAGTCGAGCACCTGTCTGAGGCTTGTGTTTGGGGACTTGCCGCATGGAAGTCCAAATCCTGGAAGTGGAGCTTTCAGCGGGTGATACTCGGACTCGCTCCCCTCAGTAAGGCACCTGTCTGGGGCTTGTGTTTGGGGACTTGCCGCATGGAAGTCAAAATCCTGGAAGTGGAACTTTCAGCGGGTGGAACTCGGACTCGCTCCCCTCAGTTGAGCACCTGTCTGAGGCTTGTGTTTGTGGGCTTTCCCGGTGGAAGTCTAAATCCTGGAAGTGGAGCTTTCAGCGGGTGATACTCGGACTCGCTCCCCCCATTCGGGCACTTGTCTGGGGCTTATGATTGGGGACTTGCCGCATGGAAGTCCAAATCCTGGAAGTGGAGCTTTCAGCGGGTTACACTCGGACTCGCTCCCCTCAGTTGAGCACCTGTCTGAGGCTTGTGTTTGTGGGCTTTCCCGGTGGAAGTCTAAATCCTGGAAGTGGAGCTTTCAGCGGGTGATACTCGGACTCGCTCCCCCCATTCGGGCACTTGTCTGGGGCTTGTGTTTGGGGACTTGCCGCATGGAAGTCCAAATCCTGGAAGTGGAGCTTTCAGCGGGTGATCCTCGGACTCGCTCCCCCCATTCGGGCACTTGTCTGGGGCTTGTGTTTGGGGACTTGCCGCATGGAAGTCCAAATCCTGGAAGTGGAGCTTTCAGCGGGTGATGCTCGGACTCGCTCCCCTCAGTAAGGCACATGTCTGGGGCTTGTATTTGGGGACTTGCCGCATGGAAGTCCAAATCCTGGAAGTGGAGCTTTCAGCGGTGGATGCTCAGACTCGCTCCCCCCAGTCGGGCACTTGTCTGGGGCTTGTGTTTGGGGACTTGCCGCATGGAAGTCCAAATCCTGGAAGTGGAGCTTTCAGCGGGTGATACTCGGACTCGCTCCCCCCATTCGGGCACTTGTCTGGGGCTTGTGTTTGGGGACTTGCCCCATGGAAGTCCAAATCCTGGAAGTGGAGCTTTCAGCGGGTGATACTCGGACTCGCTCCCCTCAGTAAGGCACCTGTCTGGGGCTTGTGTTTGGGGACTTGCCGCATGGAAGTCCAAATCCTGGAAGTGGAGCTTTCAGCGGGTGATGCTCGGACTCGCTCCCCCCAGTCGGGCACATGTCTGGGGCTTGTGTTTGGGGACTTGCCCCATGGAAGTTCAAATCCTGGAAGTGGAACTTTCAGCGGGTGGAACTCGGAATCGCTCCCCTCAATTGAGCACCTGTCTGATGCTTGTGTTTGTGGGCTTTCCCGGTGGAAGTCTAAATCCTGGAAGTGGAGCTTTCAGCGGGTGATACTCGGACTCGCTCCCCCCATTCGGGCACTTGTCTGGGGCTTGTGTTTGGGGACTTGCCGCATGGAAGTCCAAATCCTGGAAGTGGAGCTTTCAGCGGGTGATGCTCGGACTCGCTCCCCCCATTCGGGCACTTGTCTGGGGCTTGTGTTTGGGGACTTGCCGCATGGAAGTCCAAATCCTGGAAGTGGAGCTTTCAGCGGGTGATACTCGGACTCGCTCCCCTCAGTAAGGCACCTGTCTGGGGCTTGTGTTTGGCGACTTGCCGCATGGAAGTCCAAATCCTGGAAGTGGAACTTTCAGCGGGTGGAACTCGGACTCGCTCCCCTCAGTTGAGCACCTGTCTGAGGCTTGTGTCTGTGGGCTTTCCCGGTGGAAGTCTAAATCCTGGAAGTGGAGCTTTCAGCGGGTGATACTCGGACTCGCTCCCCTCAGTCGAGCACCTGTCTGAGGCTTGTGTTTGGGGACTTGCCGCATGGAAGTCCAAATCCTGGAAGTGGAGCTTTCAGCGGGTGATACTCGGACTCGCTCACCTCAGTAAGGCACCTGTCTGGGGCTTGTGTTTGGCGACTTGCCGCATGGAAGTCCAAATCCTGGAAGTGGAACTTTCAGCGGGTGGAACTCGGACTCGCTCCCCTCAGTTGAGCACCTGTCTGAGGCTTGTGTCTGTGGGCTTTCCCGGTGGAAGTCTAAATCCTGGAAGTGGAGCTTTCAGCGGGTGATACTCGGACTCGCTCCCCCCATTCGGGCACTTGTCTGGGGCTTGTGTTTGGGGACTTGCCGCATGGAAGTCCAAATCCTGGAAGTGGAGCTTTCAGCGGGTGATTCTCGGACTCGCTCCCCTCAGTAAGGCACCTGTCTGGGGCTTGTGTTTGGGGACTTGCCGCATGGAAGTCCAAATCCTGGTAGTGGAACTTTCAGCGGGTGGAACTCGGACTCGCTCCCCTCAGTTGAGCACCTGTCTGAGGCTTGTGTTTGTGGGCTTTCCCGGTGGAAGTCTAAATCCTGGAAGTGGAGCTTTCAGCGGGTGATACTCGGACTCGCTCCCCCCAATCGGGCACTTGTCTGGGGCTTGTGTTTGGGGACTTGCCGCATGGAAGTCCAAATCCTGGAAGTGGAGCTTTCAGCGGGTGATCCTCGGACTCGCTCCCCCCATTCGGGCACTTGTCTGGGGCTTGTGTTTGGGGACTTGCCGCATGGAAGTCCAAATCCTGGAAGTGGAGCTTTCAGCGGGTGATGCTCGGACTCGCTCCCCTCAGTAAGGCACATGTCTGGGGCTTGTATTTGGGGACTTGCCGCATGGAAGTCCAAATCCTGGAAGTGGAGCTTTCAGCGGTGGATGCTCAGACTCGCTCCCCCCAGTCGGGCACTTGTCTGGGGCTTGTGTTTGGGGACTTGCCGCATGGAAGTCCAAATCCTGGAAGTGGAGCTTTCAGCGGGTGATACTCGGACTCGCTCCCCCCATTCGGGCACTTGTCTGGGGCTTGTGTTTGGGGACTTGCCCCATGGAAGTCCAAATCCTGGAAGTGGAGCTTCCAGCGGGTGGTACTCGGAATCGCTACCCTCAGTTGGGCACCTGTCTGGGGCTTGTGTTTGGGGACTTGCCGCATGGAAGTCCAAATCCTGGAAGTGGAACTTTCAGCGGGTGGTACTCGGACTCGCTCCCCTCAGTCGAGCACCTGTCTGAGGCTTGTGTTTGGGGACTTGCCGCATGGAAGTCCAAATCCTGGAAGTGGAGCTTTCAGCGGGTGATACTCGGACTCGCTCCCCTCAGTAAGGCACCTGTCTGGGGCTTGTGTTTGGGGACTCTCCGCATGGAAGTCCAAATCCTGGAAGTGGAACTTTCAGCGGGTGGAACTCGGACTCGCTCCCCTCAGTTGAGCACCTGTCTGAGGCTTGTGTTTGTGGGCTTTCCCGGTGGAAGTCTAAATCCTGGAAGTGGAGCTTTCAGCGGGTGATACTCGGACTCGCTCCCCCCAATCGGGCACTTGTCTGGGGCTTGTGTTTGGGGACTTGCCGCATGGAAGTCCAAATCCTGGAAGTGGAGCTTTCAGCGGGTGATCCTCATACTCGCTCCCCCCATTCGGGCACTTGTCTGGGGCTTGTGTTTGGGGACTTGCCGCATGGAAGTCCAAATCCTGGAAGTGGAGCTTTCAGCGGGTGATGCTCGGACTCGCTCCCCTCAGTAAGGCACATGTCTGGGGCTTGTATTTGGGGACTTGCCGCATGGAAGTCCAAATCCTGGAAGTGGAGCTTTCAGCGGTGGATGCTCAGACTCGCTCCCCCCAGTCGGGCACTTGTCTGGGGCTTGTGTTTGGGGACTTGCCGCATGGAAGTCCAAATCCTGGAAGTGGAGCTTTCAGCGGGTGATACTCGGACTCGCTCCCCCCATTCGGGCACTTGTCTGGGGCTTGTGTTTGGGGACTTGCCCCATGGAAGTCCAAATCCTGGAAGTGGAGCTTCCAGCGGGTGGTACTCGGAATCGCTACCCTCAGTTGGGCACCTGTCTGGGGCTTGTGTTTGGGGACTTGCCGCATGGAAGTCCAAATCCTGGAAGTGGAACTTTCAGCGGGTGGTACTCGGACTCGCTCCCCTCAGTCGAGCACCTGTCTGAGGCTTGTGTTTGGGGACTTGCCGCATGGAAGTCCAAATCCTGGAAGTGGAGCTTTCAGCGGGTGATACTCGGACTCGCTCCCCTCAGTAAGGCACCTGTCTGGGGCTTGTGTTTGGGGACTCTCCGCATGGAAGTCCAAATCCTGGAAGTGGAACTTTCAGCGGGTGGAACTCGGACTCGCTCCCCTCAGTTGAGCACCTGTCTGAGGCTTGTGTTTGTGGGCTTTCCCGGTGGAAGTCTAATTCTTGGAAGTGGAGCTTTCAGCGGGTGATACTCGGACTCGCTCCCCCAATTCGGGCACTTGTCTGGGGCTTGTGTTTGGGGACTTGCCGCATGGAAGTCCAAATCCTGGAAGTGGAACTTTCAGCGGGTGGTACTCGGACTCGCTCCCCTCAGTCGAGCACCAGTCTGGGGCTTGTGTTTGGGGACTTGCCGCATGGAAGTCCAAATCCTGGAAGTGGAGCTTTCAGCGGGTGATACTCGGACTCGCTCCCCTCAGTAAGGCACCTGTCTGGGGCTTGTGTTTGGCGACTTGCCGCATGGAAGTCCAAATCCTGGAAGTGGAACTTTCAGCGGGTGGAACTCGGACTCGCTCCCCTCAGTTGAGCACCTGTCTGAGGCTTGTGTCTGTGGGCTTTCCCGGTGGAAGTCTAAATCCTGGAAGTGGAGCTTTCAGCGGGTGATACTCGGACTCGCTCCCCCCATTCGGGCACTTGTCTGGGGCTTGTGTTTGGGGACTTGCCGCATGGAAGTCCAAATCCTGGAAGTGGAGCTTTCAGCGGGTGATTCTCGGACTCGCTCCCCTCAGTAAGGCACCTGTCTGGGGCTTGTGTTTGGGGACTTGCCGCATGGAAGTCCAAATCCTGGAAGTGGAACTTTCAGCGGGTGGAACTCGGACTCGCTCCCCTCAGTTGAGCACCTGTCTGAGGCTTGTGTTTGTGGGCTTTCCGGTGGAAGTCTAAATCCTGGAAGTGGAGCTTTCAGCGGGTGATACTCGGACTCGCTCCCCCAATTCGGGCACTTGTCTGGGGCTTGTGTTTGGGGACTTGCCGCATGGAAGTCCAAATCCTGGAAGTGGAACTTTCAGCGGGTGGTACTCGGACTCGCTCCCCTCAGTCGAGCACCTGTCTGAGGCTTGTGTTTGGGGACTTGCCGCATGGAAGTCCAAATCCTGGAAGTGGAGCTTTCAGCGGGTGATATTCGGACTCGCTCCCCTCAGTCGAGCACCTGTCTGGGGCTTGTGTTTGGCGACTTGCCGCATGGAAGTCCAAATCCTGGAAGTGGAACTTTCAGCGGGTGGAACTCGGACTCGCTCCCCTCAGTTGAGCACCTGTCTGAGGCTTGTGTCTGTGGGCTTTCCCGGTGGAAGTCTAAATCCTGGAAGTGGAGCTTTCAGCGGGTGATACTCGGACTCGCTCCCCCCATTCGGGCACTTGTCTGGGGCTTGTGTTTGGGGACTTGCCGCATGGAAGTCCAAATCCTGGAAGTGGAGCTTTCAGCGGGTGATTCTCGGACTCGCTCCCCTCAGTAAGGCACCTGTCTGGGGCTTGTGTTTGGGGACTTGCCGCATGGAAGTCCAAATCCTGGAAGTGGAACTTTCAGCGGGTGGAACTCGGACTCGCTCCCCTCAGTTGAGCACCTGTCTGAGGCTTGTGTTTGTGGGCTTTCCCGGTGGAAGTCTAAATCCTGGAAGTGGAGCTTTCAGCGGGTGATACTCGGACTCGCTCCCCCCATTCGGGCACTTGTCTGGGGCTTGTGTTTGGGGACTTGCCGCATGGAAGTCCAAATCCTGGAAGTGGAGCTTTCAGCGGGTGATACTCGGACTCGCTCCCCCCATTCGGACACTTGTCTGGGGCTTGTGTTTGGGGACTTGACCCAAGGAAGTCCAAATCCTGGAAGTGGAACTTTCAGCGGGTGGTACTCGGACTCGCTCCCCTCAGTCGAGCACCTGTCTGAGGCTTGTGTTTGGGGACTTGCCGCATGGAAGTCCAAATCCTGGAAGTGGAGCTTTCAGCGGGTGATAATCGGACTCGCTCCCCTCAGTAAGGCACCTGTCTGGGGCTTGTGTTTGGCGACTTGCTGCATGGAAGTCCAAATCCTGGAAGTGGAACTTTCAGCGGGTGGAACTCGGACTCGCTCCCCTCAGTTAAGCACCTGTCTGAGGCTTGTGTCTGTGGGCTTTCCCGGTGAAAGTCTAAATCCTGGAAGTGGAGCTTTCAGCGGGTGATACTCGGACTCGCTCCCCCCATTCGGGCACTTGCCTGGGGCTTGTGTTTGGGGACTTGCCGCATGGAAGTCCAAATCCTGGAAGTGGAGCTTTCAGCGGGTGACACTGGGACTCGCTCCCCTCAGTTGAGCACCTGTCTGAGGCTTGTGTTTGTGGGCTTTCCCGGTGGAAGTCTAAATCCTGGAAGTGGAGCTTTCAGCGGGTGATACTCGGACTCGCTCCCCCCATTCGTGCACTTGTCTGGGGCTTGTGTTTGGGGACTTACCGCATGGAAGTCCAAATCCTGGAAGTGGAGCTTTCAGCGGGTGATACTCGGACTCGCTCCCCCCATTCGGGCACTTGTCTGGGGCTTGTGTTTGGGGACTTGCCCCATGGAAGTCCAAATCCTGGAAGTGGAACTTTCAGCGGGTGGTACTCGGACTCGCTCCCCTCAGTCGAGCACCTGTCTGAGGCTTGTGTTTGGGGACTTGCCGCATGGAAGTCCAAATCCTGGAAGTGGAGCTTTCAGCGGGTGACACTCGGACTCGCTCCCCTCAGTTGAGCACCTGTCTGAGGCTTGTGTTTGTGGGCTTTCCCGGTGGAAGTCAAAATCCTGGAAGTGGAGCCACCTGTCTGGGGCTTGTGTTTGGCGACTTGCCGCATGGAAGTCCAAATCCTGGAAGTGGAACTTTCAGCGGGTGGAACTCGGACTCGCTCCCCTCAGTTGAGCACCTGTCTGAGGCTTGTGTCTGTGGGCTTTCCCGGTGGAAGTCTAAATCCTGGAAGTGGAGCTTTCAGCGGGTGATACTCGGACTCGCTCCCCCCATTCGGGCACTTGTCTGGGGCTTGTGTTTGGGGACTTGCCGCATGGAAGTCCAAATCCTGGAAGTGGAGCTTTCAGCGGGTGATACTCGGACTCGCTCCCCTCAGTAAGGCACCTGTCTGGGGCTTGTGTTTGGGGACTTGCCGCATGGAAGTCCAAATCCTGGAAGTGGAACTTTCAGCGGGTGGAACTCGGACTCGCTCCCCTCAGTTGAGCACCTGTCTGAGGCTTGTGTTTGTGGGCTTTCCCGGTGGAAGTCTAAATCCTGGAAGTGGAGCTTTCAGCGGGTGATACTCGGACTCGCTCCCCCCATTCGGGCACTTGTCTGGGGCTTGTGTTTGGGGACTTGCCGCATGGAAGTCCAAATCCTGGAAGTGGAGCTTTCAGCGGGTGATGCTCGGACTCGCTCCCCCCATTCGGGCACTTGTCTGGGGCTTGTGTTTGGGGACTTGCTGCATGGAAGTCCAAATCCTGGAAGTGGAACTTTCAGCGGGTGGTACTCGGACTCGCTCCCCTCAGTCGAGCACCTGTCTGAGTCTTGTGTTTGGGGACTTACCCCATGGAAGTCCAAATCCTGGAAGTGGAACTTCCAGCGGGTGATACTGGGACTCGCTCGCCTCAGTCGGGCACCTGTCTTGGGCTTGTGTTTGGGGACTTGCCCCATGGAAGTCCAAATCCTGGAAGTGGAACTTTCAGCGGGTTGTACTCAGACTCGCTCCCCTCAGTTGAGCACCTGTCTGAGGCTTGTGTTTGTGGGCTTGCCTGGTGGAAGTCTTAATCCTGGAAGTGGAGCTTTCAGCGGGTTATGCTCGGACTCGCTCCCCCCACTCGGGCACTTGTCTGGGGCTTGTGTTTGGGGACTTGCCCCATGGAAGTCCAAATCCTGGAAGTGGAACTTCCAGCGGGTGGTACTCGGAATCGCTCCCCCCATTCGGGCACTTGTCTGGGGCTTGTGTTTGGGGACTTGCCGCATGGAAGTCCAAATCCTGGAAGTGGAGCTTTCAGCGGGTGATACTCGGACTCGCTCCCCTCAGTAAGGCACCTGTCTGGGGCTTGTGTTTGGGGACTTGCCGCATGGAAGTCCAAATCCTGGAAGTGGAGCTTTCAGCGGGTGATGCTCGGACTCGCTCCCCCCAGTCGGGCACATGTCTGGGGCTTGTGTTTGGGGACTTGCCCCATGGAAGTTCAAATCCTGGAAGTGGAACTTTCAGCGGGTGGAACTCGGAATCGCTCCCCTCAATTGAGCACCTGTCTGATGCTTGTGTTTGTGGGCTTTCCCGGTGGAAGTCTAAATCCTGGAAGTGGAGCTTTCAGCGGGTGATACTCGGACTCGCTCCCCCCATTCGGGCACTTGTCTGGGGCTTGTGTTTGGGGACTTGCCGCATGGAAGTCCAAATCCTGGAAGTGGAGCTTTCAGCGGGTGATGCTCGGACTCGCTCCCCCCATTCGGGCACTTGTCTGGGGCTTGTGTTTGGGGACTTGCCCCATGGAAGTCTAAATCCTGGAAATGGAACTTTCAGCGGTTGGTACTCGGACTCGCTCCCCTCAGTCGAGCACCTGTCTGAGGCTTGTGTTTGGGGACTTGCCGCATGGAAGTCCAAATCCTGGAAGTGGAGCTTTCAGCGGGTGATACTCGGACTCGCTCCCCTCAGTAAGGCACCTGTCTGGGGCTTGTGTTTGGGGACTTGCCGCATGGAAGTCAAAATCCTGGAAGTGGAACTTTCAGCGGGTGGAACTCGGACTCGCTCCCCTCAGTTGAGCACCTGTCTGAGGCTTGTGTTTGTGGGCTTTCCCGGTGGAAGTCTAAATCCTGGAAGTGGAGCTTTCAGCGGGTGATACTCGGACTCGCTCCCCCCATTCGGGCACTTGTCTGGGGCTTATGATTGGGGACTTGCCGCATGGAAGTCCAAATCCTGGAAGTGGAGCTTTCAGCGGGTTACACTCGGACTCGCTCCCCTCAGTTGAGCACCTGTCTGAGGCTTGTGTTTGTGGGCTTTCCCGGTGGAAGTCTAAATCCTGGAAGTGGAGCTTTCAGCGGGTGATACTCGGACTCGCTCCCCCCATTCGGGCACTTGTCTGGGGCTTGTGTTTGGGGACTTGCCGCATGGAAGTCCAAATCCTGGAAGTGGAGCTTTCAGCGGGTGATCCTCGGACTCGCTCCCCCCATTCGGGCACTTGTCTGGGGCTTGTGTTTGGGGACTTGCCGCATGGAAGTCCAAATCCTGGAAGTGGAGCTTTCAGCGGGTGATGCTCGGACTCGCTCCCCTCAGTAAGGCACATGTCTGGGGCTTGTATTTGGGGACTTGCCGCATGGAAGTCCAAATCCTGGAAGTGGAGCTTTCAGCGGTGGATGCTCAGACTCGCTCCCCCCAGTCGGGCACTTGTCTGGGGCTTGTGTTTGGGGACTTGCCGCATGGAAGTCCAAATCCTGGAAGTGGAGCTTTCAGCGGGTGATACTCGGACTCGCTCCCCCCATTCGGGCACTTGTCTGGGGCTTGTGTTTGGGGACTTGCCCCATGGAAGTCCAAATCCTGGAAGTGGAGCTTTCAGCGGGTGATACTCGGACTCGCTCCCCTCAGTAAGGCACCTGTCTGGGGCTTGTGTTTGGGGACTTGCCGCATGGAAGTCCAAATCCTGGAAGTGGAGCTTTCAGCGGGTGATGCTCGGACTCGCTCCCCCCAGTCGGGCACATGTCTGGGGCTTGTGTTTGGGGACTTGCCCCATGGAAGTTCAAATCCTGGAAGTGGAACTTTCAGCGGGTGGAACTCGGAATCGCTCCCCTCAATTGAGCACCTGTCTGATGCTTGTGTTTGTGGGCTTTCCCGGTGGAAGTCTAAATCCTGGAAGTGGAGCTTTCAGCGGGTGATACTCGGACTCGCTCCCCCCATTCGGGCACTTGTCTGGGGCTTGTGTTTGGGGACTTGCCGCATGGAAGTCCAAATCCTGGAAGTGGAGCTTTCAGCGGGTGATGCTCGGACTCGCTCCCCCCATTCGGGCACTTGTCTGGGGCTTGTGTTTGGGGACTTGCCCCATGGAAGTCTAAATCCTGGAAATGGAACTTTCAGCGGTTGGTACTCGGACTCGCTCCCCTCAGTCGAGCACCTGTCTGAGGCTTGTGTTTGGGGACTTGCCGCATGGAAGTCCAAATCCTGGAAGTGGAGCTTTCAGCGGGTGATACTCGGACTCGCTCCCCTCAGTAAGGCACCTGTCTGGGGCTTGTGTTTGGGGAATTGCCGCATGGAAGTCAAAATCCTGGAAGTGGAACTTTCAGCGGGTGGAACTCGGACTCGCTCCCCTCAGTTGAGCACCTGTCTGAGGCTTGTGTTTGTGGGCTTTCCCGGTGGAAGTCTAAATCCTGGAAGTGGAGCTTTCAGCGGGTGATACTCGGACTCGCTCCCCCCATTCGGGCACTTGTCTGGGGCTTGTGTTTGGGGACTTGCCGCATGGAAGTCCAAATCCTGGAAGTGGAGCTTTCAGCGGGTGATACTCGGACTCGCTCCCCTCAGTAAGGCACCTGTCTGGGGCTTGTGTTTGGGGACTTGCCGCATGGAAGTCCAAATCCTGGAAGTGGAACTTTCAGCGGGTGGAACTCGGACTCGCTCCCCTCAGTTGAGCACCTGTCTGAGGCTTGTGTTTGTGGGCTTTCCCGGTGGAAGTCTAAATCCTGGAAGTGGAGCTTTCAGCGGGTGATACTCGGACTCGCTCCCCCCATTCGGGCACTTGTCTGGGGCTTGTGTTTGGGGACTTGCCGCATGGAAGTCCAAATCCTGGAAGTGGAGCTTTCAGCGGGTGATGCTCGGACTCGCTCCCCCCATTCGGGCACTTGTCTGGGGCTTGTGTTTGGGGACTTGCTGCATGGAAGTCCAAATCCTGGAAGTGGAACTTTCAGCGGGTGGTACTCGGACTCGCTCCCCTCAGTCGAGCACCTGTCTGAGTCTTGTGTTTGGGGACTTACCCCATGGAAGTCCAAATCCTGGAAGTGGAACTTCCAGCGGGTGATACTGGGACTCGCTCGCCTCAGTCGGGCACCTGTCTTGGGCTTGTGTTTGGGGACTTGCCCCATGGAAGTCCAAATCCTGGAAGTGGAACTTTCAGCGGGTTGTACTCAGACTCGCTCCCCTCAGTTGAGCACCTGTCTGAGGCTTGTGTTTGTGGGCTTGCCTGGTGGAAGTCTTAATCCTGGAAGTGGAGCTTTCAGCGGGTTATGCTCGGACTCGCTCCCCCCACTCGGGCACTTGTCTGGGGCTTGTGTTTGGGGACTTGCCCCATGGAAGTCCAAATCCTGGAAGTGGAACTTCCAGCGGGTGGTACTCGGAATCGCTCCCCCCATTCGGGCACTTGTCTGGGGCTTGTGTTTGGGGACTTGCCGCATGGAAGTCCAAATCCTGGAAGTGGAGCTTTCAGCGGGTGATACTCGGACTCGCTCCCCTCAGTAAGGCACCTGTCTGGGGCTTGTGTTTGGGGACTTGCCGCATGGAAGTCCAAATCCTGGAAGTGGAGCTTTCAGCGGGTGATGCTCGGACTCGCTCCCCCCAGTCGGGCACATGTCTGGGGCTTGTGTTTGGGGACTTGCCCCATGGAAGTTCAAATCCTGGAAGTGGAACTTTCAGCGGGTGGAACTCGGAATCGCTCCCCTCAATTGAGCACCTGTCTGATGCTTGTGTTTGTGGGCTTTCCCGGTGGAAGTCTAAATCCTGGAAGTGGAGCTTTCAGCGGGTGATACTCGGACTCGCTCCCCCCATTCGGGCACTTGTCTGGGGCTTGTGTTTGGGGACTTGCCGCATGGAAGTCCAAATCCTGGAAGTGGAGCTTTCAGCGGGTGATGCTCGGACTCGCTCCCCCCATTCGGGCACTTGTCTGGGGCTTGTGTTTGGGGACTTGCCCCATGGAAGTCTAAATCCTGGAAATGGAACTTTCAGCGGTTGGTACTCGGACTCGCTCCCCTCAGTCGAGCACCTGTCTGAGGCTTGTGTTTGGGGACTTGCCGCATGGAAGTCCAAATCCTGGAAGTGGAGCTTTCAGCGGGTGATACTCGGACTCGCTCCCCTCAGTAAGGCACCTGTCTGGGGCTTGTGTTTGGGGACTTGCCGCATGGAAGTCAAAATCCTGGAAGTGGAACTTTCAGCGGGTGGAACTCGGACTCGCTCCCCTCAGTTGAGCACCTGTCTGAGGCTTGTGTTTGTGGGCTTTCCCGGTGGAAGTCTAAATCCTGGAAGTGGAGCTTTCAGCGGGTGATACTCGGACTCGCTCCCCCCATTCGGGCACTTGTCTGGGGCTTATGATTGGGGACTTGCCGCATGGAAGTCCAAATCCTGGAAGTGGAGCTTTCAGCGGGTTACACTCGGACTCGCTCCCCTCAGTTGAGCACCTGTCTGAGGCTTGTGTTTGTGGGCTTTCCCGGTGGAAGTCTAAATCCTGGAAGTGGAGCTTTCAGCGGGTGATACTCGGACTCGCTCCCCCCATTCGGGCACTTGTCTGGGGCTTGTGTTTGGGGACTTGCCGCATGGAAGTCCAAATCCTGGAAGTGGAGCTTTCAGCGGGTGATCCTCGGACTCGCTCCCCCCATTCGGGCACTTGTCTGGGGCTTGTGTTTGGGGACTTGCCGCATGGAAGTCCAAATCCTGGAAGTGGAGCTTTCAGCGGGTGATGCTCGGACTCGCTCCCCTCAGTAAGGCACATGTCTGGGGCTTGTATTTGGGGACTTGCCGCATGGAAGTCCAAATCCTGGAAGTGGAGCTTTCAGCGGTGGATGCTCAGACTCGCTCCCCCCAGTCGGGCACTTGTCTGGGGCTTATGTTTGGGGACTTGCCGCATGGAAGTCCAAATCCTGGAAGTGGAGCTTTCAGCGGGTGATACTCGGACTCGCTCCCCCCATTCGGGCACTTGTCTGGGGCTTGTGTTTGGGGACTTGCCCCATGGAAGTCCAAATCCTGGAAGTGGAGCTTTCAGCGGGTGATACTCGGACTCGCTCCCCTCAGTAAGGCACCTGTCTGGGGCTTGTGTTTGGGGACTTGCCGCATGGAAGTCCAAATCCTGGAAGTGGAGCTTTCAGCGGGTGATGCTCGGACTCGCTCCCCCCAGTCGGGCACATGTCTGGGGCTTGTGTTTGGGGACTTGCCCCATGGAAGTTCAAATCCTGGAAGTGGAACTTTCAGCGGGTGGAACTCGGAATCGCTCCCCTCAATTGAGCACCTGTCTGATGCTTGTGTTTGTGGGCTTTCCCGGTGGAAGTCTAAATCCTGGAAGTGGAGCTTTCAGCGGGTGATACTCGGACTCGCTCCCCCCATTCGGGCACTTGTCTGGGGCTTGTGTTTGGGGACTTGCCGCATGGAAGTCCAAATCCTGGAAGTGGAGCTTTCAGCGGGTGATGCTCGGACTCGCTCCCCCCATTCGGGCACTTGTCTGGGGCTTGTGTTTGGGGACTTGCCCCATGGAAGTCTAAATCCTGGAAATGGAACTTTCAGCGGTTGGTACTCGGACTCGCTCCCCTCAGTCGAGCACCTGTCTGAGGCTTGTGTTTGGGGACTTGCCGCATGGAAGTCCAAATCCTGGAAGTGGAGCTTTCAGCGGGTGATACTCGGACTCGCTCCCCTCAGTAAGGCACCTGTCTGGGGCTTGTGTTTGGGGAATTGCCGCATGGAAGTCAAAATCCTGGAAGTGGAACTTTCAGCGGGTGGAACTCGGACTCGCTCCCCTCAGTTGAGCACCTGTCTGAGGCTTGTGTTTGTGGGCTTTCCCGGTGGAAGTCTAAATCCTGGAAGTGGAGCTTTCAGCGGGTGATACTCGGACTCGCTCCCCCCATTCGGGCACTTGTCTGGGGCTTATGATTGGGGACTTGCCGCATGGAAGTCCAAATCCTGGAAGTGGAGCTTTCAGCGGGTTACACTCGGACTCGCTCCCCTCAGTTGAGCACCTGTCTGAGGCTTGTGTTTGTGGGCTTTCCCGGTGGAAGTCTAAATCCTGGAAGTGGAGCTTTCAGCGGGTGATACTCGGACTCGCTCCCCCCATTCGGGCACTTGTCTGGGGCTTGTGTTTGGGGACTTGCCGCATGGAAGTCCAAATCCTGGAAGTGGAGCTTTCAGCGGGTGATCCTCGGACTCGCTCCCCCCATTCGGGCACTTGTCTGGGGCTTGTGTTTGGGGACTTGCCGCATGGAAGTCCAAATCCTGGAAGTGGAGCTTTCAGCGGGTGATGCTCGGACTCGCTCCCCTCAGTAAGGCACATGTCTGGGGCTTGTATTTGGGGACTTGCCGCATGGAAGTCCATATCCTGGAAGTGGAGCTTTCAGCGGTGGATGCTCAGACTCGCTCCCCCCAGTCGGGCACTTGTCTGGGGCTTGTGTTTGGGGACTTGCCGCATGGAAGTCCAAATCCTGGAAGTGGAGCTTTCAGCGGGTGATACTCGGACTCGCTCCCCCCATTCGGGCACTTGTCTGGGGCTTGTGTTTGGGGACTTGCCCCATGGAAGTCCAAATCCTGGAAGTGGAGCTTCCAGCGGGTGGTACTCGGAATCGCTACCCTCAGTTGGGCACCTGTCTGGGGCTTGTGTTTGGGGACTTGCCGCATGGAAGTCCAAATCCTGGAAGTGGAACTTTCAGCGGGTGGTACTCGGACTCGCTCCCCTCAGTCGAGCACCTGTCTGAGGCTTGTGTTTGGGGACTTGCCGCATGGAAGTCCAAATCCTGGAAGTGGAGCTTTCAGCGGGTGATACTCGGACTCGCTCCCCTCAGTAAGGCACCTGTCTGGGGCTTGTGTTTGGGGACTTGCCGCATGGAAGTCCAAATCCTGGAAGTGGAACTTTCAGCGGGTGGAACTCGGACTCGCTCCCCTCAGTTGAGCACCTGTCTGAGGCTTGTGTTTGTGGGCTTTCCCGGTGGAAGTCTAATTCTTGGAAGTGGAGCTTTCAGCGGGTGATACTCGGACTCGCTCCCCCAATTCGGGCACTTGTCTGGGGCTTGTGTTTGGGGACTTGCCGCATGGAAGTCCAAATCCTGGAAGTGGAACTTTCAGCGGGTGGTACTCGGACTCGCTCCCCTCAGTCGAGCACCTGTCTGAGGCTTGTGTTTGGGGACTTGCCGCATGGAAGTCCAAATCCTGGAAGTGGAGCTTTCAGCGGGTGATACTCGGACTCGCTCCCCTCAGTAAGGCACCTGTCTGGGGCTTGTGTTTGGCGACTTGCCGCATGGAAGTCCAAATCCTGGAAGTGGAACTTTCAGCGGGTGGAACTCGGACTCGCTCCCCTCAGTTGAGCACCTGTCTGAGGCTTGTGTCTGTGGGCTTTCCCGGTGGAAGTCTAAATCCTGGAAGTGGAGCTTTCAGCGGGTGATACAACGGACTCGCTCCCCTCAGTCGAGCACCTGTCTGAGGCTTGTGTTTGGGGACTTGCCGCATGGAAGTCCAAATCCTGGAAGTGGAGCTTTCAGCGGGTGATACTCGGACTCGCTCCCCTCAGTAAGGCACCTGTCTGGGGCTTGTGTTTGGCGACTTGCCGCATGGAAGTCCAAATCCTGGAAGTGGAACTTTCAGCGGGTGGAACTCGGACTCGCTCCCCTCAGTTGAGCACCTGTCTGAGGCTTGTGTCTGTGGGCTTTCCCGGTGGAAGTCTTAATCCTGGAAGTGGAGCTTTCAGCGGGTGATACTCGGACTCGCTCCCCCCATTCGGGCACTTGTCTGGGGCTTGTGTTTGGGGACTTGCCGCATGGAAGTCCAAATCCTGGAAGTGGAGCTTTCAGCGGGTGATTCTCGGACTCGCTCCCCTCAGTAAGGCACCTGTCTGGGGCTTGTGTTTGGGGACTTGCCGCATGGAAGTCCAAATCCTGGAAGTGGAACTTTCAGCGGGTGGAACTCGGACTCGCTCCCCTCAGTTGAGCACCTGTCTGAGGCTTGTGTTTGTGGGCTTTCCCGGTGGAAGTCTAAATCCTGGAAGTGGAGCTTTCAGCGGGTGATACTCGGACTCGCTCCCCCCATTCGGGCACTTGTCTGGGGCTTGTGTTTGGGGACTTGCCGCATGGAAGTCCAAATCCTGGAAGTGGAGCTTTCAGCGGGTGATACTCGGACTCGCTCCCCCCATTCGGGCACTTGTCTGGGGCTTGTGTTTGGGGACTTGACCCAAGGAAGTCCAAATCCTGGAAGTGGAACTTTCAGCGGGTGGTACTCGGACTCGCTCCCCTCAGTCGAGCACCTGTCTGAGGCTTGTGTTTGGGGACTTGCCGCATGGAAGTCCAAATCCTGGAAGTTGAGCTTTCAGCGGGTGATAATCGGACTCGCTCCCCTCAGTAAGGCACCTGTCTGGGGCTTGTGTTTGGCGACTTGCTGCATGGAAGTCCAAATCCTGGAAGTGGAACTTTCAGCGGGTGGAACTCGGACTCGCTCCCCTCAGTTGAGCACCTGTCAGAGGCTTGTGTCTGTAGGCTTTCCCGGTGAAAGTCTAAATCCTGGAAGTGGAGCTTTCAGCGGGTGATACTCGGACTCGCTCCCCCCATTCGGGCACTTGCCTGGGGCTTGTGTTTGGGGACTTGCCGCATGGAAGTCCAAATCCTGGAAGTGGAGCTTTCAGCGGGTGATGCTCGGACTCGCTCCCCCCAGTCGGGCACTTGTCTGGGGCTTGTGTTTGGGGACTTGCCCCATGGAAGTCCAAATTCTGGAAGTGGAACTTTCAGCGGGTGGAACTCGGACTCGCTCCCCTCAGTTGAGCACCTGTCTGAGGCTTGTGTTTTGGGCTTTCCCGGTGGAAGTCTAAATCCAGGAAGTGGAGCTTTCAGCGGGTTATACTCGGACTCGCTCCCCCCATTCGGGCACTTGTCTGGGGCTTGTGTTTGGGGACTTGCCGCATGGAAGTCCAAATCCTGGAAGTGGAGCTTTCAGCGGGTGATGCTCGGACTCGCTCCCCTCAGTAAGGCACATGTCTGGGGCTTGTATTTGGGGACTTGCCGCATGGAAGTCCAAATCCTGGAAGTGGAGCTTTCAGCGGTGGATGCTCAGACTCGCTCCCCCCATTCGGGCACTTTTCTGGGGCTTGTGTTTGGGGACTTGCCCCATGGAAGTCCAAATCCTGGAAGTGGAGCTTCCAGCGGGTGGTACTCGGAATCGCTACCCTCAGTTGGGCACCTGTCTGGGGCTTGTGTTTGGGGACTTGCCGCATGGAAGTCCAAATCCTGGAAGTGGAACTTTCAGCGGGTGGAACTCGGACTCGCTCCCCTCAGTTGAGCACCTGTCTGAGGCTTGTGTTTGTGGGCTTTCCCGGTGGAAGTCTAAATCCTGGAAGTGGAGCTTTCAGCGGGTGATACTCGGACTCGCTCCCCCCATTCGGGCACTTGTCTGGGGCTTATGTTTGGGGACTTGCCGCATGGAAGTCCAAATCCTGGAAGTGGAGCTTTCAGCGGGTGACACTGGGACTCGCTCCCCTCAGTTGAGCACCTGTCTGAGGCTTGTGTTTGTGGGCTTTCCCGGTGGAAGTCCAAATTCTGGAAGTGGAACTTTCAGCGGGTGGAACTCGGACTCGCTCCCCTCAGTTGAGCACCTGTCTGAGGCTTGTGTTTTGGGCTTTCCCGGTGGAAGTCTAAATCCAGGAAGTGGAGCTTTCAGCGGGTTATACTCGGACTCGCTCCCCCCATTCGGGCACTTGTCTGGGGCTTGTGTTTGGGGACTTGCCGCATGGAAGTCCAAATCCTGGAAGTGGAGCTTTCAGCGGGTGATGCTC
This sequence comes from Filicampus tigris, assembly GCF_054856515.1. Taxonomy (NCBI): domain Eukaryota; kingdom Metazoa; phylum Chordata; class Actinopteri; order Syngnathiformes; family Syngnathidae; genus Filicampus; species Filicampus tigris. The sequence goes on along the minus strand of NW_028233411.1, from coordinate 143,008 downwards.
GGACTCGCTCCCCTCAGTAAGGCACATGTCTGGGGCTTGTATTTGGGGACTTGCCGCATGGAAGTCCAAATCCTGGAAGTGGAGCTTTCAGCGGTGGATGCTCAGACTCGCTCCCCCCATTCGGGCACTTGACTGGGGCTTGTGTTTGGGGACTTGCCCCATGGAAGTCCAAATCCTGGAAGTGGAGCTTCCAGCGGGTGGTACTCGGAATCGCTACCCTCAGTTGGGCACCTGTCTGGGGCTTGTGTTTGGGGACTTGCCGCATGGAAGTCCAAATCCTGGAAGTGGAACTTTCAGCGGGTGGAACTCGGACTCGCTCCCCTCAGTTGAGCACCTGTCTGAGGCTTGTGTTTGTGGGCTTTCCCGGTGGAAGTCTAAATCCTGGAAGTGGAGCTTTCAGCGGGTGTTACTCGGACTCGCTCCCCCCATTCGGGCACTTGTCTGGGGCTTATGTTTGGGGACTTGCCGCATGGAAGTCCAAATCCTGGAAGTGGAGCTTTCAGCGGGTGACACTGGGACTCGCTCCCCTCAGTTGAGCACCTGTCTGGGGCTTGTGTTTGGGGACTTGCCGCATGGAAGTCCGAATCCTGGAAGTGGAACTTTCAGCGGGTGGAACTCGGACTCGCTCCCCTCAGTTGAGCACCTGTCTGAGGCTTGTGTTTGTGGGCTTTCCCGGTGGAAGTCTAAATCCTGGAAGTGGAGCTTTCAGCGGGTGATACTCGGACTCGCTCCCCCCATTCGGGCACTTGTCTGGGGCTTATGTTTGGGGACTTGCCGCATGGAAGTCCAAATCCTGGAAGTGGAGCTTTCAGCGGGTGACACTGGGACTCGCTCCCCTCAGTTGAGCACCTGTCTGAGGCTTGTGTTTGTGGGCTTTCCCGGTGGAAGTCCAAATCCTGGAAGTGGAGCTTTCAGCGGGTGATACTCGGACTCGCTCCCCTCAGTAAGGCACCTGTCTGGGGCTTGTGTTTGGGGACTTGCCGCATGGAAGTCCAAATCCTGGAAGTGGAACTTTCAGCGGGTGGAACTCGGACTCGCTCCCCTCAGTTGAGCACCTGTCTGAGGCTTGTGTTTGTGGGCTTTCCCGGTGGAAGTCTAAATCCTGGAAGTGGAGCTTTCAGCGGGTGATACTCGGACTCGCTCCCCCCATTCGGGCACTTGTCTGGGGCTTGTGTTTGGGGACTTGCCGCATGGAAGTCCAAATCCTGGACGTGGAGCTTTCAGCGGGTGATGCTCGGACTCGCTCCCCCCATTCGGGCACTTGTCTGGGGCTTGTGTTTGGGGACTTGCTGCATGGAAGTCCAAATCCTGGAAGTGGAACTTTCAGCGGGTGGTACTCGGACTCGCTCCCCTCAGTCGAGCACCTGTCTGAGTCTTGTGTTTGGGGACTTACCCCATGGAAGTCCAAATCCTGGAAGTGGAACTTCCAGCGGGTGATACTCGGACTCGCTCGCCTCAGTCGGGCACCTGTCTTGGGCTTGTGTTTGGGGACTTGCCCCATGGAAGTCCAAATCCTGGAAGTGGAACTTTCAGCGGGTTGTACTCAGACTCGCTCCCCTCAGTTGAGCACCTGTCTGAGGCTTGTGTTTGTGGGCTTGCCTGGTGGAAGTCTTAATCCTGGAAGTGGAGCTTTCAGCGGGTTATGCTCGGACTCGCTCCCCCCACTCGGGCACTTGTCTGGGGCTTGTGTTTGGGGACTTGCCCCATGGAAGTCCAAATCCTGGAAGTGGAACTTCCAGCGGGTGGTACTCGGAATCGCTCCCCCCATTCGGGCACTTGTCTGGGGCTTGTGTTTGGGGACTTGCCGCATGGAAGTCCAAATCCTGGAAGTGGAGCTTTCAGCGGGTGATACTCGGACTCGCTCCCCTCAGTAAGGCACCTGTCTGGGGCTTGTGTTTGGGGACTTGCCGCATGGAAGTCCAAATCCTGGAAGTGGAACTTTCAGCGGGTGGAACTCGGACTCGCTCCCCTCAGTTGAGCACCTGTCTGAGGCTTGTGTTTGTGGGCTTTCCCGGTGGAAGTCTAAATCCTGGAAGTGGAGCTTTCAGCGGGTGATACTCGGACTCGCTCCCCCCATTCGGGCACTTGTCTGGGGCTTGTGTTTGGGGACTTGACCCAAGGAAGTCCAAATCCTGGAAGTGGAACTTTCAGCGGGTGGAACTCGGACTCGCTCCCCTCAGTTGAGCACCTGTCTGAGGCTTGTGTTTGGGGACTTGCCGCATGGAAGTCCAAATCCTGGAAGTGGAACTTTCAGCGGGTGGTACTCGGACTCGCTCCCCTCAGTCGAGCACCTGTCTGAGGCTTGTGTTTGGGGACTTGCCGCATGGAAGTCCAAATCCTGGAAGTGGAGCTTTCAGCGGGTGATACTCGGACTCGCTCCCCTCAGTAAGGCACCTGTCTGGGGCTTGTGTTTGGGGACTTGCCGCATGGAAGTCCAAATCCTGGAAGTGGAACTTTCAGCTGGTGGAACTCGGACTCGCTCCCCTCAGTTGAGCACCTGTCTGAGGCTTGTGTTTGTGGGCTTTCCGGTGGAAGTCTAAATCCTGGAAGTGGAGCTTTCAGCGGGTGATACTCGGACTCGCTCCCCCAATTCGGGCACTTGTCTGGGGCTTGTGTTTGGGGACTTGCCGCATGGAAGTCCAAATCCTGGAAGTGGAACTTTCAGCGGGTGGTACTCGGACTCGCTCCCCTCAGTCGAGCACCTGTCTGAGGCTTGTGTTTGGGGACTTGCCGCATGGAAGTCCAAATCCTGGAAGTGGAGCTTTCAGCGGGTGATACTCTGACTCGCTCCCCTCAGTAAGGCACCTGTCTGGGGCTTGTGTTTGGCGACTTGCCGCATGGAAGTCCAAATCCTGGAAGTGGAACTTTCAGCGGGTGGAACTCTGACTCGCTCCCCTCAGTTGAGCACCTGTCTGAGGCTTGTGTCTGTGGGCTTTCCCGTTGGAAGTCTAAATCCTGGAAGTGGAGCTTTCAGCGGGTGATACTCGGACTCGCTCCCCCTATTCGGGCACTAGTCTGGGGCTTGTGTTTGGGGACTTGCCGCATGGAAGTCCAAATCCTGGAAGTGGAGCTTTCAGCGGGTGATTCTCGGACTCGCTCCCCTCAGTAAGGCACCTGTCTGGGGCTTGTGTTTGGGGACTTGCCGCATGGAAGTCCAAATCCTGGAAGTGGAACTTTCAGCGGGTGGAACTCGGACTCGCTCCCCTCAGTTGAGCACCTGTCTGAGGCTTGTGTTTGTGGGCTTTCCCGGTGGAAGTCTAAATCCTGGAAGTGGAGCTTTCAGCGGGTGATACTCGGACTCGCTCCCCCCATTCGGGCACTTGTCTGGGGCTTGTGTTTGGGGACTTGCCGCATGGAAGTCCAAATCCTGGAAGTGGAGCTTTCAGCGGGTGATACTCGGACTCGCTCCCCCCATTCGGGCACTTGTCTGGGGCTTGTGTTTGGGGACTTGACCCAAGGAAGTTCAAATCCTGGAAGTGGAACTTTCAGCGGGTGGTACTCGGACTCGCTCCCCTCAGTCGAGCACCTGTCTGAGGCTTGTGTTTGGGGACTTGCCGCATGGAAGTCCAAATCCTGGAAGTGGAGCTTTCAGCGGGTGATAATCGGACTCGCTCCCCTCAGTAAGGCACCTGTCTGGGGCTTGTGTTTGGCGACTTGCTGCATGGAAGTCCAAATCCTGGAAGTGGAACTTTCAGCGGGTGGAACTCGGACTCGCTCCCCTCAGTTGAGCACCTGTCTGAGGCTTGTGTCTGTGGGCTTTCCCGGTGAAAGTCTAAATCCTGGAAGTGGAGTTTTCAGCGGGTGATACTCGGACTCGCTCCCCCCATTCGGGCACTTGCCTGGGGCTTGTGTTTGGGGACTTGCCGCATGGAAGTCCAAATCCTGGAAGTGGAGCTTTCAGCGGGTGATGCTCGGACTCGCTCCCCCCAGTCGGGCACTTGTCTGGGGCTTGTGTTTGGGGACTTGCCCCATGGAAGTCCAAATTCTGGAAGTGGAACTTTCAGCGGGTGGAACTCGGACTCGCTCCCCTCAGTTGAGCACCTGTCTGAGGCTTGTGTTTTGGGCTTTCCCGGTGGAAGTCTAAATCCAGGAAGTGGAGCTTTCAGCGGGTTATACTCGGACTCGCTCCCCCCATTCGGGCACTTGTCTGGGGCTTGTGTTTGGGGACTTGCCGCATGGAAGTCCAAATCCTGGAAGTGGAGCTTTCAGCGGGTGATGCTCGGACTCGCTCCCCTCAGTCGAGCACCTGTCTGAGGCTTGTGTTTGGGGACTTGCCGCATGGAAGTCCAAATCCTGGAAGTGGAGCTTTCAGCGGGTGATACTCGGACTCGCTCCCCTCAGTAAGGCACCTGTCTGGGGCTTGTGTTTGGGGACTTGCCGCATGGAAGTCCAAATCCTGGAAGTGGAACTTTCAGCGGGTGGAACTCGGACTCGCTCCCCTCAGTTGAGCACCTGTCTGAGGCTTGTGTTTGTGGGCTTTCCCGGTGGAAGTCTAATTCTTGGAAGTGGAGCTTTCAGCGGGTGATACTCGGACTCGCTCCCCCCATTCGGGCACTTGTCTGGGGCTTGTGTTTGGGGACTTGCCGCATGGAAGTCCAAATCCTGGAAGTGGAGCTTTCAGCGGGTGATCCTCGGACTCGCTCCCCCCATTCGGGCACTTGTCTGGGGCTTGTGTTTGGGGACTTGCCGCATGGAAGTCCAAATCCTGGAAGTGGAGCTTTCAGCGGGTGATGCTCGGACTCGCTCCCCCCATTCGGGCACTTGTCTGGGGCTTGTGTTTGGGGACTTGCCCCATGGAAGTCTAAATCCTGGAAATGGAACTTTCAGCGGTTGGTACTCGGACTCGCTCCCCTCAGTCGAGCACCTGTCTGAGGCTTGTGTTTGGGGACTTGCCGCATGGAAGTCCAAATCCTGGAAGTGGAGCTTTCAGCGGGTGATACTCGGACTCGCTCCCCTCAGTAAGGCACCTGTCTGGGGCTTGTGTTTGGGGAATTGCCGCATGGAAGTCAAAATCCTGGAAGTGGAACTTTCAGCGGGTGGAACTCGGACTCGCTCCCCTCAGTTGAGCACCTGTCTGAGGCTTGTGTTTGTGGGCTTTCCCGGTGGAAGTCTAAATCCTGGAAGTGGAGCTTTCAGCGGGTGATACTCGGACTCGCTCCCCCCATTCGGGCACTTGTCTGGGGCTTGTGTTTGGGGACTTGCCGCATGGAAGTCCAAATCCTGGAAGTGGAGCTTTCAGCGGGTGATACTCGGACTCGCTCCCCTCAGTAAGGCACCTGTCTGGGGCTTGTGTTTGGGGACTTGCCGCATGGAAGTCCAAATCCTGGAAGTGGAACTTTCAGCGGGTGGAACTCGGACTCGCTCCCCTCAGTTGAGCACCTGTCTGAGGCTTGTGTTTGTGGGCTTTCCCGGTGGAAGTCTAAATCCTGGAAGTGGAGCTTTCAGCGGGTGATACTCGGACTCGCTCCCCCCATTCGGGCACTTGTCTGGGGCTTGTGTTTGGGGACTTGCCGCATGGAAGTCCAAATCCTGGAAGTGGAGCTTTCAGCGGGTGATGCTCGGACTCGCTCCCCCCATTCGGGCACTTGTCTGGGGCTTGTGTTTGGGGACTTGCTGCATGGAAGTCCAAATCCTGGAAGTGGAACTTTCAGCGGGTGGTACTCGGACTCGCTCCCCTCAGTCGAGCACCTGTCTGAGTCTTGTGTTTGGGGACTTACCCCATGGAAGTCCAAATCCTGGAAGTGGAACTTCCAGCGGGTGATACTGGGACTCGCTCGCCTCAGTCGGGCACCTGTCTTGGGCTTGTGTTTGGGGACTTGCCCCATGGAAGTCCAAATCCTGGAAGTGGAACTTTCAGCGGGTTGTACTCAGACTCGCTCCCCTCAGTTGAGCACCTGTCTGAGGCTTGTGTTTGTGGGCTTGCCTGGTGGAAGTCTTAATCCTGGAAGTGGAGCTTTCAGCGGGTTATGCTCGGACTCGCTCCCCCCACTCGGGCACTTGTCTGGGGCTTGTGTTTGGGGACTTGCCCCATGGAAGTCCAAATCCTGGAAGTGGAACTTCCAGCGGGTGGTACTCGGAATCGCTCCCCCCATTCGGGCACTTGTCTGGGGCTTGTGTTTGGGGACTTGCCGCATGGAAGTCCAAATCCTGGAAGTGGAGCTTTCAGCGGGTGATACTCGGACTCGCTCCCCTCAGTAAGGCACCTGTCTGGGGCTTGTGTTTGGGGACTTGCCGCATGGAAGTCCAAATCCTGGAAGTGGAGCTTTCAGCGGGTGATGCTCGGACTCGCTCCCCCCAGTCGGGCACATGTCTGGGGCTTGTGTTTGGGGACTTGCCCCATGGAAGTTCAAATCCTGGAAGTGGAACTTTCAGCGGGTGGAACTCGGAATCGCTCCCCTCAATTGAGCACCTGTCTGATGCTTGTGTTTGTGGGCTTTCCCGGTGGAAGTCTAAATCCTGGAAGTGGAGCTTTCAGCGGGTGATACTCGGACTCGCTCCCCCCATTCGGGCACTTGTCTGGGGCTTGTGTTTGGGGACTTGCCGCATGGAAGTCCAAATCCTGGAAGTGGAGCTTTCAGCGGGTGATGCTCGGACTCGCTCCCCCCATTCGGGCACTTGTCTGGGGCTTGTGTTTGGGGACTTGCCCCATGGAAGTCTAAATCCTGGAAATGGAACTTTCAGCGGTTGGTACTCGGACTCGCTCCCCTCAGTCGAGCACCTGTCTGAGGCTTGTGTTTGGGGACTTGCCGCATGGAAGTCCAAATCCTGGAAGTGGAGCTTTCAGCGGGTGATACTCGGACTCGCTCCCCTCAGTAAGGCACCTGTCTGGGGCTTGTGTTTGGGGACTTGCCGCATGGAAGTCAAAATCCTGGAAGTGGAACTTTCAGCGGGTGGAACTCGGACTCGCTCCCCTCAGTTGAGCACCTGTCTGAGGCTTGTGTTTGTGGGCTTTCCCGGTGGAAGTCTAAATCCTGGAAGTGGAGCTTTCAGCGGGTGATACTCGGACTCGCTCCCCCCATTCGGGCACTTGTCTGGGGCTTATGATTGGGGACTTGCCGCATGGAAGTCCAAATCCTGGAAGTGGAGCTTTCAGCGGGTTACACTCGGACTCGCTCCCCTCAGTTGAGCACCTGTCTGAGGCTTGTGTTTGTGGGCTTTCCCGGTGGAAGTCTAAATCCTGGAAGTGGAGCTTTCAGCGGGTGATACTCGGACTCGCTCCCCCCATTCGGGCACTTGTCTGGGGCTTGTGTTTGGGGACTTGCCGCATGGAAGTCCAAATCCTGGAAGTGGAGCTTTCAGCGGGTGATCCTCGGACTCGCTCCCCCCATTCGGGCACTTGTCTGGGGCTTGTGTTTGGGGACTTGCCGCATGGAAGTCCAAATCCTGGAAGTGGAACTTTCAGCGGGTGGTACTCGGACTCGCTCCCCTCAGTCGAGCACCTGTCTGAGGCTTGTGTTTGGGGACTTGCCGCATGGAAGTCCAAATCCTGGAAGTGGAGCTTTCAGCGGGTGATACTCGGACTCGCTCCCCTCAGTAAGGCACCTGTCTGGGGCTTGTGTTTGGCGACTTGCCGCATGGAAGTCCAAATCCTGGAAGTGGAACTTTCAGCGGGTGGAACTCGGACTCGCTCCCCTCAGTTGAGCACCTGTCTGAGGCTTGTGTCTGTGGGCTTTCCCGGTGGAAGTCTAAATCCTGGAAGTGGAGCTTTCAGCGGGTGATACTCGGACTCGCTCCCCTCAGTCGAGCACCTGTCTGAGGCTTGTGTTTGGGGACTTGCCGCATGGAAGTCCAAATCCTGGAAGTGGAGCTTTCAGCGGGTGATACTCGGACTCGCTCCCCTCAGTAAGGCACCTGTCTGGGGCTTGTGTTTGGCGACTTGCCGCATGGAAGTCCAAATCCTGGAAGTGGAACTTTCAGCGGGTGGAACTCGGACTCGCTCCCCTCAGTTGAGCACCTGTCTGAGGCTTGTGTCTGTGGGCTTTCCCGGTGGAAGTCTAAATCCTGGAAGTGGAGCTTTCAGCGGGTGATACTCGGACTCGCTCCCCCCATTCGGGCACTTGTCTGGGGCTTGTGTTTGGGGACTTGCCGCATGGAAGTCCAAATCCTGGAAGTGGAGCTTTCAGCGGGTGATTCTCGGACTCGCTCCCCTCAGTAAGGCACCTGTCTGGGGCTTGTGTTTGGGGACTTGCCGCATGGAAGTCCAAATCCTGGTAGTGGAACTTTCAGCGGGTGGAACTCGGACTCGCTCCCCTCAGTTGAGCACCTGTCTGAGGCTTGTGTTTGTGGGCTTTCCCGGTGGAAGTCTAAATCCTGGAAGTGGAGCTTTCAGCGGGTGATACTCGGACTCGCTCCCCCCAATCGGGCACTTGTCTGGGGCTTGTGTTTGGGGACTTGCCGCATGGAAGTCCAAATCCTGGAAGTGGAGCTTTCAGCGGGTGATCCTCGGACTCGCTCCCCCCATTCGGGCACTTGTCTGGGGCTTGTGTTTGGGGACTTGCCGCATGGAAGTCCAAATCCTGGAAGTGGAGCTTTCAGCGGGTGATGCTCGGACTCGCTCCCCTCAGTAAGGCACATGTCTGGGGCTTGTATTTGGGGACTTGCCGCATGGAAGTCCAAATCCTGGAAGTGGAGCTTTCAGCGGTGGATGCTCAGACTCGCTCCCCCCAGTCGGGCACTTGTCTGGGGCTTGTGTTTGGGGACTTGCCGCATGGAAGTCCAAATCCTGGAAGTGGAGCTTTCAGCGGGTGATACTCGGACTCGCTCCCCCCATTCGGGCACTTGTCTGGGGCTTGTGTTTGGGGACTTGCCCCATGGAAGTCCAAATCCTGGAAGTGGAGCTTCCAGCGGGTGGTACTCGGAATCGCTACCCTCAGTTGGGCACCTGTCTGGGGCTTGTGTTTGGGGACTTGCCGCATGGAAGTCCAAATCCTGGAAGTGGAACTTTCAGCGGGTGGTACTCGGACTCGCTCCCCTCAGTCGAGCACCTGTCTGAGGCTTGTGTTTGGGGACTTGCCGCATGGAAGTCCAAATCCTGGAAGTGGAGCTTTCAGCGGGTGATACTCGGACTCGCTCCCCTCAGTAAGGCACCTGTCTGGGGCTTGTGTTTGGGGACTCTCCGCATGGAAGTCCAAATCCTGGAAGTGGAACTTTCAGCGGGTGGAACTCGGACTCGCTCCCCTCAGTTGAGCACCTGTCTGAGGCTTGTGTTTGTGGGCTTTCCCGGTGGAAGTCTAATTCTTGGAAGTGGAGCTTTCAGCGGGTGATACTCGGACTCGCTCCCCCAATTCGGGCACTTGTCTGGGGCTTGTGTTTGGGGACTTGCCGCATGGAAGTCCAAATCCTGGAAGTGGAACTTTCAGCGGGTGGTACTCGGACTCGCTCCCCTCAGTCGAGCACCAGTCTGGGGCTTGTGTTTGGGGACTTGCCGCATGGAAGTCCAAATCCTGGAAGTGGAGCTTTCAGCGGGTGATACTCGGACTCGCTCCCCTCAGTAAGGCACCTGTCTGGGGCTTGTGTTTGGCGACTTGCCGCATGGAAGTCCAAATCCTGGAAGTGGAACTTTCAGCGGGTGGAACTCGGACTCGCTCCCCTCAGTTGAGCACCTGTCTGAGGCTTGTGTCTGTGGGCTTTCCCGGTGGAAGTCTAAATCCTGGAAGTGGAGCTTTCAGCGGGTGATACTCGGACTCGCTCCCCCCATTCGGGCACTTGTCTGGGGCTTGTGTTTGGGGACTTGCCGCATGGAAGTCCAAATCCTGGAAGTGGAGCTTTCAGCGGGTGATTCTCGGACTCGCTCCCCTCAGTAAGGCACCTGTCTGGGGCTTGTGTTTGGGGACTTGCCGCATGGAAGTCCAAATCCTGGAAGTGGAACTTTCAGCGGGTGGAACTCGGACTCGCTCCCCTCAGTTGAGCACCTGTCTGAGGCTTGTGTTTGTGGGCTTTCCGGTGGAAGTCTAAATCCTGGAAGTGGAGCTTTCAGCGGGTGATACTCGGACTCGCTCCCCCAATTCGGGCACTTGTCTGGGGCTTGTGTTTGGGGACTTGCCGCATGGAAGTCCAAATCCTGGAAGTGGAACTTTCAGCGGGTGGTACTCGGACTCGCTCCCCTCAGTCGAGCACCTGTCTGAGGCTTGTGTTTGGGGACTTGCCGCATGGAAGTCCAAATCCTGGAAGTGGAGCTTTCAGCGGGTGATATTCGGACTCGCTCCCCTCAGTCGAGCACCTGTCTGGGGCTTGTGTTTGGCGACTTGCCGCATGGAAGTCCAAATCCTGGAAGTGGAACTTTCAGCGGGTGGAACTCGGACTCGCTCCCCTCAGTTGAGCACCTGTCTGAGGCTTGTGTCTGTGGGCTTTCCCGGTGGAAGTCTAAATCCTGGAAGTGGAGCTTTCAGCGGGTGATACTCGGACTCGCTCCCCCCATTCGGGCACTTGTCTGGGGCTTGTGTTTGGGGACTTGCCGCATGGAAGTCCAAATCCTGGAAGTGGAGCTTTCAGCGGGTGATTCTCGGACTCGCTCCCCTCAGTAAGGCACCTGTCTGGGGCTTGTGTTTGGGGACTTGCCGCATGGAAGTCCAAATCCTGGAAGTGGAACTTTCAGCGGGTGGAACTCGGACTCGCTCCCCTCAGTTGAGCACCTGTCTGAGGCTTGTGTTTGTGGGCTTTCCCGGTGGAAGTCTAAATCCTGGAAGTGGAGCTTTCAGCGGGTGATACTCGGACTCGCTCCCCCCATTCGGGCACTTGTCTGGGGCTTGTGTTTGGGGACTTGCCGCATGGAAGTCCAAATCCTGGAAGTGGAGCTTTCAGCGGGTGATACTCGGACTCGCTCCCCCCATTCGGACACTTGTCTGGGGCTTGTGTTTGGGGACTTGACCCAAGGAAGTCCAAATCCTGGAAGTGGAACTTTCAGCGGGTGGTACTCGGACTCGCTCCCCTCAGTCGAGCACCTGTCTGAGGCTTGTGTTTGGGGACTTGCCGCATGGAAGTCCAAATCCTGGAAGTGGAGCTTTCAGCGGGTGATAATCGGACTCGCTCCCCTCAGTAAGGCACCTGTCTGGGGCTTGTGTTTGGCGACTTGCTGCATGGAAGTCCAAATCCTGGAAGTGGAACTTTCAGCGGGTGGAACTCGGACTCGCTCCCCTCAGTTAAGCACCTGTCTGAGGCTTGTGTCTGTGGGCTTTCCCGGTGAAAGTCTAAATCCTGGAAGTGGAGCTTTCAGCGGGTGATACTCGGACTCGCTCCCCCCATTCGGGCACTTGCCTGGGGCTTGTGTTTGGGGACTTGCCGCATGGAAGTCCAAATCCTGGAAGTGGAGCTTTCAGCGGGTGACACTGGGACTCGCTCCCCTCAGTTGAGCACCTGTCTGAGGCTTGTGTTTGTGGGCTTTCCCGGTGGAAGTCTAAATCCTGGAAGTGGAGCTTTCAGCGGGTGATACTCGGACTCGCTCCCCCCATTCGGGCACTTGTCTGGGGCTTGTGTTTGGGGACTTACCGCATGGAAGTCCAAATCCTGGAAGTGGAGCTTTCAGCGGGTGATACTCGGACTCGCTCCCCCCATTCGGGCACTTGTCTGGGGCTTGTGTTTGGGGACTTGCCCCATGGAAGTCCAAATCCTGGAAGTGGAACTTTCAGCGGGTGGTACTCGGACTCGCTCCCCTCAGTCGAGCACCTGTCTGAGGCTTGTGTTTGGGGACTTGCCGCATGGAAGTCCAAATCCTGGAAGTGGAGCTTTCAGCGGGTGACACTCGGACTCGCTCCCCTCAGTTGAGCACCTGTCTGAGGCTTGTGTTTGTGGGCTTTCCCGGTGGAAGTCAAAATCCTGGAAGTGGAGCCACCTGTCTGGGGCTTGTGTTTGGCGACTTGCCGCATGGAAGTCCAAATCCTGGAAGTGGAACTTTCAGCGGGTGGAACTCGGACTCGCTCCCCTCAGTTGAGCACCTGTCTGAGGCTTGTGTCTGTGGGCTTTCCCGGTGGAAGTCTAAATCCTGGAAGTGGAGCTTTCAGCGGGTGATACTCGGACTCGCTCCCCCCATTCGGGCACTTGTCTGGGGCTTGTGTTTGGGGACTTGCCGCATGGAAGTCCAAATCCTGGAAGTGGAGCTTTCAGCGGGTGATACTCGGACTCGCTCCCCTCAGTAAGGCACCTGTCTGGGGCTTGTGTTTGGGGACTTGCCGCATGGAAGTCCAAATCCTGGAAGTGGAACTTTCAGCGGGTGGAACTCGGACTCGCTCCCCTCAGTTGAGCACCTGTCTGAGGCTTGTGTTTGTGGGCTTTCCCGGTGGAAGTCTAAATCCTGGAAGTGGAGCTTTCAGCGGGTGATACTCGGACTCGCTCCCCCCATTCGGGCACTTGTCTGGGGCTTGTGTTTGGGGACTTGCCGCATGGAAGTCCAAATCCTGGAAGTGGAGCTTTCAGCGGGTGATGCTCGGACTCGCTCCCCCCATTCGGGCACTTGTCTGGGGCTTGTGTTTGGGGACTTGCTGCATGGAAGTCCAAATCCTGGAAGTGGAACTTTCAGCGGGTGGTACTCGGACTCGCTCCCCTCAGTCGAGCACCTGTCTGAGTCTTGTGTTTGGGGACTTACCCCATGGAAGTCCAAATCCTGGAAGTGGAACTTCCAGCGGGTGATACTGGGACTCGCTCGCCTCAGTCGGGCACCTGTCTTGGGCTTGTGTTTGGGGACTTGCCCCATGGAAGTCCAAATCCTGGAAGTGGAACTTTCAGCGGGTTGTACTCAGACTCGCTCCCCTCAGTTGAGCACCTGTCTGAGGCTTGTGTTTGTGGGCTTGCCTGGTGGAAGTCTTAATCCTGGAAGTGGAGCTTTCAGCGGGTTATGCTCGGACTCGCTCCCCCCACTCGGGCACTTGTCTGGGGCTTGTGTTTGGGGACTTGCCCCATGGAAGTCCAAATCCTGGAAGTGGAACTTCCAGCGGGTGGTACTCGGAATCGCTCCCCCCATTCGGGCACTTGTCTGGGGCTTGTGTTTGGGGACTTGCCGCATGGAAGTCCAAATCCTGGAAGTGGAGCTTTCAGCGGGTGATACTCGGACTCGCTCCCCTCAGTAAGGCACCTGTCTGGGGCTTGTGTTTGGGGACTTGCCGCATGGAAGTCCAAATCCTGGAAGTGGAGCTTTCAGCGGGTGATGCTCGGACTCGCTCCCCCCAGTCGGGCACATGTCTGGGGCTTGTGTTTGGGGACTTGCCCCATGGAAGTTCAAATCCTGGAAGTGGAACTTTCAGCGGGTGGAACTCGGAATCGCTCCCCTCAATTGAGCACCTGTCTGATGCTTGTGTTTGTGGGCTTTCCCGGTGGAAGTCTAAATCCTGGAAGTGGAGCTTTCAGCGGGTGATACTCGGACTCGCTCCCCCCATTCGGGCACTTGTCTGGGGCTTGTGTTTGGGGACTTGCCGCATGGAAGTCCAAATCCTGGAAGTGGAGCTTTCAGCGGGTGATGCTCGGACTCGCTCCCCCCATTCGGGCACTTGTCTGGGGCTTGTGTTTGGGGACTTGCCCCATGGAAGTCTAAATCCTGGAAATGGAACTTTCAGCGGTTGGTACTCGGACTCGCTCCCCTCAGTCGAGCACCTGTCTGAGGCTTGTGTTTGGGGACTTGCCGCATGGAAGTCCAAATCCTGGAAGTGGAGCTTTCAGCGGGTGATACTCGGACTCGCTCCCCTCAGTAAGGCACCTGTCTGGGGCTTGTGTTTGGGGACTTGCCGCATGGAAGTCAAAATCCTGGAAGTGGAACTTTCAGCGGGTGGAACTCGGACTCGCTCCCCTCAGTTGAGCACCTGTCTGAGGCTTGTGTTTGTGGGCTTTCCCGGTGGAAGTCTAAATCCTGGAAGTGGAGCTTTCAGCGGGTGATACTCGGACTCGCTCCCCCCATTCGGGCACTTGTCTGGGGCTTATGATTGGGGACTTGCCGCATGGAAGTCCAAATCCTGGAAGTGGAGCTTTCAGCGGGTTACACTCGGACTCGCTCCCCTCAGTTGAGCACCTGTCTGAGGCTTGTGTTTGTGGGCTTTCCCGGTGGAAGTCTAAATCCTGGAAGTGGAGCTTTCAGCGGGTGATACTCGGACTCGCTCCCCCCATTCGGGCACTTGTCTGGGGCTTGTGTTTGGGGACTTGCCGCATGGAAGTCCAAATCCTGGAAGTGGAGCTTTCAGCGGGTGATCCTCGGACTCGCTCCCCCCATTCGGGCACTTGTCTGGGGCTTGTGTTTGGGGACTTGCCGCATGGAAGTCCAAATCCTGGAAGTGGAGCTTTCAGCGGGTGATGCTCGGACTCGCTCCCCTCAGTAAGGCACATGTCTGGGGCTTGTATTTGGGGACTTGCCGCATGGAAGTCCAAATCCTGGAAGTGGAGCTTTCAGCGGTGGATGCTCAGACTCGCTCCCCCCAGTCGGGCACTTGTCTGGGGCTTGTGTTTGGGGACTTGCCGCATGGAAGTCCAAATCCTGGAAGTGGAGCTTTCAGCGGGTGATACTCGGACTCGCTCCCCCCATTCGGGCACTTGTCTGGGGCTTGTGTTTGGGGACTTGCCCCATGGAAGTCCAAATCCTGGAAGTGGAGCTTTCAGCGGGTGATACTCGGACTCGCTCCCCTCAGTAAGGCACCTGTCTGGGGCTTGTGTTTGGGGACTTGCCGCATGGAAGTCCAAATCCTGGAAGTGGAGCTTTCAGCGGGTGATGCTCGGACTCGCTCCCCCCAGTCGGGCACATGTCTGGGGCTTGTGTTTGGGGACTTGCCCCATGGAAGTTCAAATCCTGGAAGTGGAACTTTCAGCGGGTGGAACTCGGAATCGCTCCCCTCAATTGAGCACCTGTCTGATGCTTGTGTTTGTGGGCTTTCCCGGTGGAAGTCTAAATCCTGGAAGTGGAGCTTTCAGCGGGTGATACTCGGACTCGCTCCCCCCATTCGGGCACTTGTCTGGGGCTTGTGTTTGGGGACTTGCCGCATGGAAGTCCAAATCCTGGAAGTGGAGCTTTCAGCGGGTGATGCTCGGACTCGCTCCCCCCATTCGGGCACTTGTCTGGGGCTTGTGTTTGGGGACTTGCCGCATGGAAGTCCAAATCCTGGAAGTGGAGCTTTCAGCGGGTGATACTCGGACTCGCTCCCCTCAGTAAGGCACCTGTCTGGGGCTTGTGTTTGGCGACTTGCCGCATGGAAGTCCAAATCCTGGAAGTGGAACTTTCAGCGGGTGGAACTCGGACTCGCTCCCCTCAGTTGAGCACCTGTCTGAGGCTTGTGTCTGTGGGCTTTCCCGGTGGAAGTCTAAATCGTGGAAGTGGAGCTTTCAGCGGGTGATACTCGGACTCGCTCCCCTCAGTCGAGCACCTGTCTGAGGCTTGTGTTTGGGGACTTGCCGCATGGAAGTCCAAATCCTGGAAGTGGAGCTTTCAGCGGGTGATACTCGGACTCGCTCCCCTCAGTAAGGCACCTGTCTGGGGCTTGTGTTTGGCGACTTGCCGCATGGAAGTCCAAATCCTGGAAGTGGAACTTTCAGCGGGTGGAACTCGGACTCGCTCCCCTCAGTTGAGCACCTGTCTGAGGCTTGTGTCTGTGGGCTTTCCCGGTGGAAGTCTAAATCCTGGAAGTGGAGCTTTCAGCGGGTGATACTCGGACTCGCTCCCCCCATTCGGGCACTTGTCTGGGGCTTGTGTTTGGGGACTTGCCGCATGGAAGTCCAAATCCTGGAAGTGGAGCTTTCAGCGGGTGATTCTCGGACTCGCTCCCCTCAGTAAGGCACCTGTCTGGGGCTTGTGTTTGGGGACTTGCCGCATGGAAGTCCAAATCCTGGTAGTGGAACTTTCAGCGGGTGGAACTCGGACTCGCTCCCCTCAGTTGAGCACCTGTCTGAGGCTTGTGTTTGTGGGCTTTCCCGGTGGAAGTCTAAATCCTGGAAGTGGAGCTTTCAGCGGGTGATACTCGGACTCGCTCCCCCCAATCGGGCACTTGTCTGGGGCTTGTGTTTGGGGACTTGCCGCATGGAAGTCCAAATCCTGGAAGTGGAGCTTTCAGCGGGTGATCCTCGGACTCGCTCCCCCCATTCGGGCACTTGTCTGGGGCTTGTGTTTGGGGACTTGCCGCATGGAAGTCCAAATCCTGGAAGTGGAGCTTTCAGCGGGTGATGCTCGGACTCGCTCCCCTCAGTAAGGCACATGTCTGGGGCTTGTATTTGGGGACTTGCCGCATGGAAGTCCAAATCCTGGAAGTGGAGCTTTCAGCGGTGGATGCTCAGACTCGCTCCCCCCAGTCGGGCACTTGTCTGGGGCTTGTGTTTGGGGACTTGCCGCATGGAAGTCCAAATCCTGGAAGTGGAGCTTTCAGCGGGTGATACTCGGACTCGCTCCCCCCATTCGGGCACTTGTCTGGGGCTTGTGTTTGGGGACTTGCCCCATGGAAGTCCAAATCCTGGAAGTGGAGCTTCCAGCGGGTGGTACTCGGAATCGCTACCCTCAGTTGGGCACCTGTCTGGGGCTTGTGTTTGGGGACTTGCCGCATGGAAGTCCAAATCCTGGAAGTGGAACTTTCAGCGGGTGGTACTCGGACTCGCTCCCCTCAGTCGAGCACCTGTCTGAGGCTTGTGTTTGGGGACTTGCCGCATGGAAGTCCAAATCCTGGAAGTGGAGCTTTCAGCGGGTGATACTCGGACTCGCTCCCCTCAGTAAGGCACCTGTCTGGGGCTTGTGTTTGGGGACTCTCCGCATGGAAGTCCAAATCCTGGAAGTGGAACTTTCAGCGGGTGGAACTCGGACTCGCTCCCCTCAGTTGAGCACCTGTCTGAGGCTTGTGTTTGTGGGCTTTCCCGGTGGAAGTCTAATTCTTGGAAGTGGAGCTTTCAGCGGGTGATACTCGGACTCGCTCCCCCAATTCGGGCACTTGTCTGGGGCTTGTGTTTGGGGACTTGCCGCATGGAAGTCCAAATCCTGGAAGTGGAACTTTCAGCGGGTGGTACTCGGACTCGCTCCCCTCAGTCGAGCACCAGTCTGGGGCTTGTGTTTGGGGACTTGCCGCATGGAAGTCCAAATCCTGGAAGTGGAGCTTTCAGCGGGTGATACTCGGACTCGCTCCCCTCAGTAAGGCACCTGTCTGGGGCTTGTGTTTGGCGACTTGCCGCATGGAAGTCCAAATCCTGGAAGTGGAACTTTCAGCGGGTGGAACTCGGACTCGCTCCCCTCAGTTGAGCACCTGTCTGAGGCTTGTGTCTGTGGGCTTTCCCGGTGGAAGTCTAAATCCTGGAAGTGGAGCTTTCAGCGGGTGATACTCGGACTCGCTCCCCCCATTCGGGCACTTGTCTGGGGCTTGTGTTTGGGGACTTGCCGCATGGAAGTCCAAATCCTGGAAGTGGAGCTTTCAGCGGGTGATTCTCGGACTCGCTCCCCTCAGTAAGGCACCTGTCTGGGGCTTGTGTTTGGGGACTTGCCGCATGGAAGTCCAAATCCTGGAAGTGGAACTTTCAGCGGGTGGAACTCGGACTCGCTCCCCTCAGTCGAGCACCTGTCTGAGGCTTGTGTTTGGGGACTTGCCGCATGGAAGTCCAAATCCTGGAAGTGGAGCTTTCAGCGGGTGATATTCGGACTCGCTCCCCTCAGTCGAGCACCTGTCTGGGGCTTGTGTTTGGCGACTTGCCGCATGGAAGTCCAAATCCTGGAAGTGGAACTTTCAGCGGGTGGAACTCGGACTCGCTCCCCTCAGTTGAGCACCTGTCTGAGGCTTGTGTCTGTGGGCTTTCCCGGTGGAAGTCTAAATCCTGGAAGTGGAGCTTTCAGCGGGTGATACTCGGACTCGCTCCCCCCATTCGGGCACTTGTCTGGGGCTTGTGTTTGGGGACTTGCCGCATGGAAGTCCAAATCCTGGAAGTGGAGCTTTCAGCGGGTGATTCTCGGACTCGCTCCCCTCAGTAAGGCACCTGTCTGGGGCTTGTGTTTGGGGACTTGCCGCATGGAAGTCCAAATCCTGGAAGTGGAACTTTCAGCGGGTGGAACTCGGACTCGCTCCCCTCAGTTGAGCACCTGTCTGAGGCTTGTGTTTGTGGGCTTTCCCGGTGGAAGTCTAAATCCTGGAAGTGGAGCTTTCAGCGGGTGATACTCGGACTCGCTCCCCCCATTCGGGCACTTGTCTGGGGCTTGTGTTTGGGGACTTGCCGCATGGAAGTCCAAATCCTGGAAGTGGAGCTTTCAGCGGGTGATACTCGGACTCGCTCCCCCCATTCGGACACTTGTCTGGGGCTTGTGTTTGGGGACTTGACCCAAGGAAGTCCAAATCCTGGAAGTGGAACTTTCAGCGGGTGGTACTCGGACTCGCTCCCCTCAGTCGAGCACCTGTCTGAGGCTTGTGTTTGGGGACTTGCCGCATGGAAGTCCAAATCCTGGAAGTGGAGCTTTCAGCGGGTGATAATCGGACTCGCTCCCCTCAGTAAGGCACCTGTCTGGGGCTTGTGTTTGGCGACTTGCTGCATGGAAGTCCAAATCCTGGAAGTGGAACTTTCAGCGGGTGGAACTCGGACTCGCTCCCCTCAGTTAAGCACCTGTCTGAGGCTTGTGTCTGTGGGCTTTCCCGGTGAAAGTCTAAATCCTGGAAGTGGAGCTTTCAGCGGGTGATACTCGGACTCGCTCCCCCCATTCGGGCACTTGCCTGGGGCTTGTGTTTGGGGACTTGCCGCATGGAAGTCCAAATCCTGGAAGTGGAGCTTTCAGCGGGTGACACTGGGACTCGCTCCCCTCAGTTGAGCACCTGTCTGAGGCTTGTGTTTGTGGGCTTTCCCGGTGGAAGTCTAAATCCTGGAAGTGGAGCTTTCAGCGGGTGATACTCGGACTCGCTCCCCCCATTCGGGCACTTGTCTGGGGCTTGTGTTTGGGGACTTACCGCATGGAAGTCCAAATCCTGGAAGTGGAGCTTTCAGCGGGTGATACTCGGACTCGCTCCCCCCATTCGGGCACTTGTCTGGGGCTTGTGTTTGGGGACTTGCCCCATGGAAGTCCAAATCCTGGAAGTGGAACTTTCAGCGGGTGGTACTCGGACTCGCTCCCCTCAGTCGAGCACCTGTCTGAGGCTTGTGTTTGGGGACTTGCCGCATGGAAGTCCAAATCCTGGAAGTGGAGCTTTCAGCGGGTGACACTCGGACTCGCTCCCCTCAGTTGAGCACCTGTCTGAGGCTTGTGTTTGTGGGCTTTCCCGGTGGAAGTCAAAATCCTGGAAGTGGAGCCACCTGTCTGGGGCTTGTGTTTGGCGACTTGCCGCATGGAAGTCCAAATCCTGGAAGTGGAACTTTCAGCGGGTGGAACTCGGACTCGCTCCCCTCAGTTGAGCACCTGTCTGAGGCTTGTGTCTGTGGGCTTTCCCGGTGGAAGTCTAAATCCTGGAAGTGGAGCTTTCAGCGGGTGATACTCGGACTCGCTCCCCCCATTCGGGCACTTGTCTGGGGCTTGTGTTTGGGGACTTGCCGCATGGAAGTCCAAATCCTGGAAGTGGAGCTTTCAGCGGGTGATACTCGGACTCGCTCCCCTCAGTAAGGCACCTGTCTGGGGCTTGTGTTTGGGGACTTGCCGCATGGAAGTCCAAATCCTGGAAGTGGAACTTTCAGCGGGTGGAACTCGGACTCGCTCCCCTCAGTTGAGCACCTGTCTGAGGCTTGTGTTTGTGGGCTTTCCCGGTGGAAGTCTAAATCCTGGAAGTGGAGCTTTCAGCGGGTGATACTCGGACTCGCTCCCCCCATTCGGGCACTTGTCTGGGGCTTGTGTTTGGGGACTTGCCGCATGGAAGTCCAAATCCTGGAAGTGGAGCTTTCAGCGGGTGATGCTCGGACTCGCTCCCCCCATTCGGGCACTTGTCTGGGGCTTGTGTTTGGGGACTTGCTGCATGGAAGTCCAAATCCTGGAAGTGGAACTTTCAGCGGGTGGTACTCGGACTCGCTCCCCTCAGTCGAGCACCTGTCTGAGTCTTGTGTTTGGGGACTTACCCCATGGAAGTCCAAATCCTGGAAGTGGAACTTCCAGCGGGTGATACTGGGACTCGCTCGCCTCAGTCGGGCACCTGTCTTGGGCTTGTGTTTGGGGACTTGCCCCATGGAAGTCCAAATCCTGGAAGTGGAACTTTCAGCGGGTTGTACTCAGACTCGCTCCCCTCAGTTGAGCACCTGTCTGAGGCTTGTGTTTGTGGGCTTGCCTGGTGGAAGTCTTAATCCTGGAAGTGGAGCTTTCAGCGGGTTATGCTCGGACTCGCTCCCCCCACTCGGGCACTTGTCTGGGGCTTGTGTTTGGGGACTTGCCCCATGGAAGTCCAAATCCTGGAAGTGGAACTTCCAGCGGGTGGTACTCGGAATCGCTCCCCCCATTCGGGCACTTGTCTGGGGCTTGTGTTTGGGGACTTGCCGCATGGAAGTCCAAATCCTGGAAGTGGAGCTTTCAGCGGGTGATACTCGGACTCGCTCCCCTCAGTAAGGCACCTGTCTGGGGCTTGTGTTTGGGGACTTGCCGCATGGAAGTCCAAATCCTGGAAGTGGAGCTTTCAGCGGGTGATGCTCGGACTCGCTCCCCCCAGTCGGGCACATGTCTGGGGCTTGTGTTTGGGGACTTGCCCCATGGAAGTTCAAATCCTGGAAGTGGAACTTTCAGCGGGTGGAACTCGGAATCGCTCCCCTCAATTGAGCACCTGTCTGATGCTTGTGTTTGTGGGCTTTCCCGGTGGAAGTCTAAATCCTGGAAGTGGAGCTTTCAGCGGGTGATACTCGGACTCGCTCCCCCCATTCGGGCACTTGTCTGGGGCTTGTGTTTGGGGACTTGCCGCATGGAAGTCCAAATCCTGGAAGTGGAGCTTTCAGCGGGTGATGCTCGGACTCGCTCCCCCCATTCGGGCACTTGTCTGGGGCTTGTGTTTGGGGACTTGCCCCATGGAAGTCTAAATCCTGGAAATGGAACTTTCAGCGGTTGGTACTCGGACTCGCTCCCCTCAGTCGAGCACCTGTCTGAGGCTTGTGTTTGGGGACTTGCCGCATGGAAGTCCAAATCCTGGAAGTGGAGCTTTCAGCGGGTGATACTCGGACTCGCTCCCCTCAGTAAGGCACCTGTCTGGGGCTTGTGTTTGGGGACTTGCCGCATGGAAGTCAAAATCCTGGAAGTGGAACTTTCAGCGGGTGGAACTCGGACTCGCTCCCCTCAGTTGAGCACCTGTCTGAGGCTTGTGTTTGTGGGCTTTCCCGGTGGAAGTCTAAATCCTGGAAGTGGAGCTTTCAGCGGGTGATACTCGGACTCGCTCCCCCCATTCGGGCACTTGTCTGGGGCTTATGATTGGGGACTTGCCGCATGGAAGTCCAAATCCTGGAAGTGGAGCTTTCAGCGGGTTACACTCAGACTCGCTCCCCTCAGTTGAGCACCTGTCTGAGGCTTGTGTTTGTGGGCTTTCCCGGTGGAAGTCTAAATCCTGGAAGTGGAGCTTTCAGCGGGTGATACTCGGACTCGCTCCCCCCATTCGGGCACTTGTCTGGGGCTTGTGTTTGGGGACTTGCCGCATGGAAGTCCAAATCCTGGAAGTGGAGCTTTCAGCGGGTGATCCTCGGACTCGCTCCCCCCATTCGGGCACTTGTCTGGGGCTTGTGTTTGGGGACTTGCCGCATGGAAGTCCAAATCCTGGAAGTGGAGCTTTCAGCGGGTGATGCTCGGACTCGCTCCCCTCAGTAAGGCACATGTCTGGGGCTTGTATTTGGGGACTTGCCGCATGGAAGTCCAAATCCTGGAAGTGGAGCTTTCAGCGGTGGATGCTCAGACTCGCTCCCCCCAGTCGGGCACTTGTCTGGGGCTTGTGTTTGGGGACTTGCCGCATGGAAGTCCAAATCCTGGAAGTGGAGCTTTCAGCGGGTGATACTCGGACTCGCTCCCCCCATTCGGGCACTTGTCTGGGGCTTGTGTTTGGGGACTTGCCCCATGGAAGTCCAAATCCTGGAAGTGGAGCTTTCAGCGGGTGATACTCGGACTCGCTCCCCTCAGTAAGGCACCTGTCTGGGGCTTGTGTTTGGGGACTTGCCGCATGGAAGTCCAAATCCTGGAAGTGGAGCTTTCAGCGGGTGATGCTCGGACTCGCTCCCCCCAGTCGGGCACATGTCTGGGGCTTGTGTTTGGGGACTTGCCCCATGGAAGTTCAAATCCTGGAAGTGGAACTTTCAGCGGGTGGAACTCGGAATCGCTCCCCTCAATTGAGCACCTGTCTGATGCTTGTGTTTGTGGGCTTTCCCGGTGGAAGTCTAAATCCTGGAAGTGGAGCTTTCAGCGGGTGATACTCGGACTCGCTCCCCCCATTCGGGCACTTGTCTGGGGCTTGTGTTTGGGGACTTGCCGCATGGAAGTCCAAATCCTGGAAGTGGAGCTTTCAGCGGGTGATGCTCGGACTCGCTCCCCCCATTCGGGCACTTGTCTGGGGCTTGTGTTTGGGGACTTGCCGCATGGAAGTCCAAATCCTGGAAGTGGAGCTTTCAGCGGGTGATACTCGGACTCGCTCCCCTCAGTAAGGCACCTGTCTGGGGCTTGTGTTTGGCGACTTGCCGCATGGAAGTCCAAATCCTGGAAGTGGAACTTTCAGCGGGTGGAACTCGGACTCGCTCCCCTCAGTTGAGCACCTGTCTGAGGCTTGTGTCTGTGGGCTTTCCCGGTGGAAGTCTAAATCCTGGAAGTGGAGCTTTCAGCGGGTGATACTCGGACTCGCTCCCCTCAGTCGAGCACCTGTCTGAGGCTTGTGTTTGGGGACTTGCCGCATGGAAGTCCAAATCCTGGAAGTGGAGCTTTCAGCGGGTGATACTCGGACTCGCTCCCCTCAGTAAGGCACCTGTCTGGGGCTTGTGTTTGGCGACTTGCCGCATGGAAGTCCAAATCCTGGAAGTGGAACTTTCAGCGGGTGGAACTCGGACTCGCTCCCCTCAGTTGAGCACCTGTCTGAGGCTTGTGTCTGTGGGCTTTCCCGGTGGAAGTCTAAATCCTGGAAGTGGAGCTTTCAGCGGGTGATACTCGGACTCGCTCCCCCCATTCGGGCACTTGTCTGGGGCTTGTGTTTGGGGACTTGCCGCATGGAAGTCCAAATCCTGGAAGTGGAGCTTTCAGCGGGTGATTCTCGGACTCGCTCCCCTCAGTAAGGCACCTGTCTGGGGCTTGTGTTTGGGGACTTGCCGCATGGAAGTCCAAATCCTGGAAGTGGAACTTTCAGCGGGTGGAACTCGGACTCGCTCCCCTCAGTTGAGCACCTGTCTGAGGCTTGTGTTTGTGGGCTTTCCCGGTGGAAGTCTAATTCTTGGAAGTGGAGCTTTCAGCGGGTGATACTCGGACTCGCTCCCCCAATTCGGGCACTTGTCTGGGGCTTGTGTTTGGGGACTTGCCGCATGGAAGTCCAAATCCTGGAAGTGGAACTTTCAGCGGGTGGAACTCGGACTCGCTCCCCTCAGTTGAGCACCTGTCTGAGGCTTGTGTTTGTGGGCTTTCCCGGTGGAAGTCTAAATCCTGGAAGTGGAGCTTTCAGCGGGTGATACTCGGACTCGCTCCCCCCAATCGGGCACTTGTCTGGGGCTTGTGTTTGGGGACTTGCCGCATGGAAGTCCAAATCCTGGAAGTGGAGCTTTCAGCGGGTGATCCTCATACTCGCTCCCCCCATTCGGGCACTTGTCTGGGGCTTGTGTTTGGGGACTTGCCGCATGGAAGTCCAAATCCTGGAAGTGGAGCTTTCAGCGGGTGATGCTCGGACTCGCTCCCCTCAGTAAGGCACATGTCTGGGGCTTGTATTTGGGGACTTGCCGCATGGAAGTCCAAATCCTGGAAGTGGAGCTTTCAGCGGTGGATGCTCAGACTCGCTCCCCCCAGTCGGGCACTTGTCTGGGGCTTGTGTTTGGGGACTTGCCGCATGGAAGTCCAAATCCTGGAAGTGGAGCTTTCAGCGGGTGATACTCGGACTCGCTCCCCCCATTCGGGCACTTGTCTGGGGCTTGTGTTTGGGGACTTGCCCCATGGAAGTCCAAATCCTGGAAGTGGAGCTTCCAGCGGGTGGTACTCGGAATCGCTACCCTCAGTTGGGCACCTGTCTGGGGCTTGTGTTTGGGGACTTGCCGCATGGAAGTCCAAATCCTGGAAGTGGAACTTTCAGCGGGTGGTACTCGGACTCGCTCCCCTCAGTCGAGCACCTGTCTGAGGCTTGTGTTTGGGGACTTGCCGCATGGAAGTCCAAATCCTGGAAGTGGAGCTTTCAGCGGGTGATACTCGGACTCGCTCCCCTCAGTAAGGCACCTGTCTGGGGCTTGTGTTTGGGGACTCTCCGCATGGAAGTCCAAATCCTGGAAGTGGAACTTTCAGCGGGTGGAACTCGGACTCGCTCCCCTCAGTTGAGCACCTGTCTGAGGCTTGTGTTTGTGGGCTTTCCCGGTGGAAGTCTAATTCTTGGAAGTGGAGCTTTCAGCGGGTGATACTCGGACTCGCTCCCCCAATTCGGGCACTTGTCTGGGGCTTGTGTTTGGGGACTTGCCGCATGGAAGTCCAAATCCTGGAAGTGGAACTTTCAGCGGGTGGTACTCGGACTCGCTCCCCTCAGTCGAGCACCAGTCTGGGGCTTGTGTTTGGGGACTTGCCGCATGGAAGTCCAAATCCTGGAAGTGGAGCTTTCAGCGGGTGATACTCGGACTCGCTCCCCTCAGTAAGGCACCTGTCTGGGGCTTGTGTTTGGCGACTTGCCGCATGGAAGTCCAAATCCTGGAAGTGGAACTTTCAGCGGGTGGAACTCGGACTCGCTCCCCTCAGTTGAGCACCTGTCTGAGGCTTGTGTCTGTGGGCTTTCCCGGTGGAAGTCTAAATCCTGGAAGTGGAGCTTTCAGCGGGTGATACTCGGACTCGCTCCCCCCATTCGGGCACTTGTCTGGGGCTTGTGTTTGGGGACTTGCCGCATGGAAGTCCAAATCCTGGAAGTGGAGCTTTCAGCGGGTGATTCTCGGACTCGCTCCCCTCAGTAAGGCACCTGTCTGGGGCTTGTGTTTGGGGACTTGCCGCATGGAAGTCCAAATCCTGGAAGTGGAACTTTCAGCGGGTGGAACTCGGACTCGCTCCCCTCAGTTGAGCACCTGTCTGAGGCTTGTGTTTGTGGGCTTTCCGGTGGAAGTCTAAATCCTGGAAGTGGAGCTTTCAGCGGGTGATACTCGGACTCGCTCCCCCAATTCGGGCACTTGTCTGGGGCTTGTGTTTGGGGACTTGCCGCATGGAAGTCCAAATCCTGGAAGTGGAACTTTCAGCGGGTGGTACTCGGACTCGCTCCCCTCAGTCGAGCACCTGTCTGAGGCTTGTGTTTGGGGACTTGCCGCATGGAAGTCCAAATCCTGGAAGTGGAGCTTTCAGCGGGTGATATTCGGACTCGCTCCCCTCAGTCGAGCACCTGTCTGGGGCTTGTGTTTGGCGACTTGCCGCATGGAAGTCCAAATCCTGGAAGTGGAACTTTCAGCGGGTGGAACTCGGACTCGCTCCCCTCAGTTGAGCACCTGTCTGAGGCTTGTGTCTGTGGGCTTTCCCGGTGGAAGTCTAAATCCTGGAAGTGGAGCTTTCAGCGGGTGATACTCGGACTCGCTCCCCCCATTCGGGCACTTGTCTGGGGCTTGTGTTTGGGGACTTGCCGCATGGAAGTCCAAATCCTGGAAGTGGAGCTTTCAGCGGGTGATTCTCGGACTCGCTCCCCTCAGTAAGGCACCTGTCTGGGGCTTGTGTTTGGGGACTTGCCGCATGGAAGTCCAAATCCTGGAAGTGGAACTTTCAGCGGGTGGAACTCGGACTCGCTCCCCTCAGTTGAGCACCTGTCTGAGGCTTGTGTTTGTGGGCTTTCCCGGTGGAAGTCTAAATCCTGGAAGTGGAGCTTTCAGCGGGTGATACTCGGACTCGCTCCCCCCATTCGGGCACTTGTCTGGGGCTTGTGTTTGGGGACTTGCCGCATGGAAGTCCAAATCCTGGAAGTGGAGCTTTCAGCGGGTGATACTCGGACTCGCTCCCCCCATTCGGACACTTGTCTGGGGCTTGTGTTTGGGGACTTGACCCAAGGAAGTCCAAATCCTGGAAGTGGAACTTTCAGCGGGTGGTACTCGGACTCGCTCCCCTCAGTCGAGCACCTGTCTGAGGCTTGTGTTTGGGGACTTGCCGCATGGAAGTCCAAATCCTGGAAGTGGAGCTTTCAGCGGGTGATAATCGGACTCGCTCCCCTCAGTAAGGCACCTGTCTGGGGCTTGTGTTTGGCGACTTGCTGCATGGAAGTCCAAATCCTGGAAGTGGAACTTTCAGCGGGTGGAACTCGGACTCGCTCCCCTCAGTTAAGCACCTGTCTGAGGCTTGTGTCTGTGGGCTTTCCCGGTGAAAGTCTAAATCCTGGAAGTGGAGCTTTCAGCGGGTGATACTCGGACTCGCTCCCCCCATTCGGGCACTTGCCTGGGGCTTGTGTTTGGGGACTTGCCGCATGGAAGTCCAAATCCTGAAAGTGGAGCTTTCAGCGGGTGACACTGGGACTCGCTCCCCTCAGTTGAGCACCTGTCTGAGGCTTGTGTTTGTGGGCTTTCCCGGTGGAAGTCTAAATCCTGGAAGTGGAGCTTTCAGCGGGTGATACTCGGACTCGCTCCCCCCATTCGGGCACTTGTCTGGGGCTTGTGTTTGGGGACTTACCGCATGGAAGTCCAAATCCTGGAAGTGGAGCTTTCAGCGGGTGATACTCGGACTCGCTCCCCCCATTCGGGCACTTGTCTGGGGCTTGTGTTTGGGGACTTGCCCCATGGAAGTCCAAATCCTGGAAGTGGAACTTTCAGCGGGTGGTACTCGGACTCGCTCCCCTCAGTCGAGCACCTGTCTGAGGCTTGTGTTTGGGGACTTGCCGCATGGAAGTCCAAATCCTGGAAGTGGAGCTTTCAGCGGGTGACACTCGGACTCGCTCCCCTCAGTTGAGCACCTGTCTGAGGCTTGTGTTTGTGGGCTTTCCCGGTGGAAGTCAAAATCCTGGAAGTGGAGCCACCTGTCTGGGGCTTGTGTTTGGCGACTTGCCGCATGGAAGTCCAAATCCTGGAAGTGGAACTTTCAGCGGGTGGAACTCGGACTCGCTCCCCTCAGTTGAGCACCTGTCTGAGGCTTGTGTCTGTGGGCTTTCCCGGTGGAAGTCTAAATCCTGGAAGTGGAGCTTTCAGCGGGTGATACTCGGACTCGCTCCCCCCATTCGAGCACTTGTCTGGGGCTTGTGTTTGGGGACTTGCCGCATGGAAGTCCAAATCCTGGAAGTGGAGCTTTCAGCGGGTGATACTCGGACTCGCTCCCCTCAGTAAGGCACCTGTCTGGGGCTTGTGTTTGGGGACTTGCCGCATGGAAGTCCAAATCCTGGAAGTGGAACTTTCAGCGGGTGGAACTCGGACTCGCTCCCCTCAGTTGAGCACCTGTCTGAGGCTTGTGTTTGTGGGCTTTCCCGGTGGAAGTCTAAATCCTGGAAGTGGAGCTTTCAGCGGGTGATACTCGGACTCGCTCCCCCCATTCGGGCACTTGTCTGGGGCTTGTGTTTGGGGACTTGCCGCATGGAAGTCCAAATCCTGGAAGTGGAGCTTTCAGCGGGTGATGCTCGGACTCGCTCCCCCCATTCGGGCACTTGTCTGGGGCTTGTGTTTGGGGACTTGCTGCATGGAAGTCCAAATCCTGGAAGTGGAACTTTCAGCGGGTGGTACTCGGACTCGCTCCCCTCAGTCGAGCACCTGTCTGAGTCTTGTGTTTGGGGACTTACCCCATGGAAGTCCAAATCCTGGAAGTGGAACTTCCAGCGGGTGATACTGGGACTCGCTCGCCTCAGTCGGGCACCTGTCTTGGGCTTGTGTTTGGGGACTTGCCCCATGGAAGTCCAAATCCTGGAAGTGGAACTTTCAGCGGGTTGTACTCAGACTCGCTCCCCTCAGTTGAGCACCTGTCTGAGGCTTGTGTTTGTGGGCTTGCCTGGTGGAAGTCTTAATCCTGGAAGTGGAGCTTTCAGCGGGTTATGCTCGGACTCGCTCCCCCCACTCGGGCACTTGTCTGGGGCTTGTGTTTGGGGACTTGCCCCATGGAAGTCCAAATCCTGGAAGTGGAACTTCCAGCGGGTGGTACTCGGAATCGCTCCCCCCATTCGGGCACTTGTCTGGGGCTTGTGTTTGGGGACTTGCCGCATGGAAGTCCAAATCCTGGAAGTGGAGCTTTCAGCGGGTGATACTCGGACTCGCTCCCCTCAGTAAGGCACCTGTCTGGGGCTTGTGTTTGGGGACTTGCCGCATGGAAGTCCAAATCCTGGAAGTGGAGCTTTCAGCGGGTGATGCTCGGACTCGCTCCCCCCAGTCGGGCACATGTCTGGGGCTTGTGTTTGGGGACTTGCCCCATGGAAGTTCAAATCCTGGAAGTGGAACTTTCAGCGGGTGGAACTCGGAATCGCTCCCCTCAATTGAGCACCTGTCTGATGCTTGTGTTTGTGGGCTTTCCCGGTGGAAGTCTAAATCCTGGAAGTGGAGCTTTCAGCGGGTGATACTCGGACTCGCTCCCCCCATTCGGGCACTTGTCTGGGGCTTGTGTTTGGGGACTTGCCGCATGGAAGTCCAAATCCTGGAAGTGGAGCTTTCAGCGGGTGATGCTCGGACTCGCTCCCCCCATTCGGGCACTTGTCTGGGGCTTGTGTTTGGGGACTTGCCCCATGGAAGTCTAAATCCTGGAAATGGAACTTTCAGCGGTTGGTACTCGGACTCGCTCCCCTCAGTCGAGCACCTGTCTGAGGCTTGTGTTTGGGGACTTGCCGCATGGAAGTCCAAATCCTGGAAGTGGAGCTTTCAGCGGGTGATACTCGGACTCGCTCCCCTCAGTAAGGCACCTGTCTGGGGCTTGTGTTTGGGGACTTGCCGCATGGAAGTCAAAATCCTGGAAGTGGAACTTTCAGCGGGTGGAACTCGGACTCGCTCCCCTCAGTTGAGCACCTGTCTGAGGCTTGTGTTTGTGGGCTTTCCCGGTGGAAGTCTAAATCCTGGAAGTGGAGCTTTCAGCGGGTGATACTCGGACTCGCTCCCCCCATTCGGGCACTTGTCTGGGGCTTATGATTGGGGACTTGCCGCATGGAAGTCCAAATCCTGGAAGTGGAGCTTTCAGCGGGTTACACTCGGACTCGCTCCCCTCAGTTGAGCACCTGTCTGAGGCTTGTGTTTGTGGGCTTTCCCGGTGGAAGTCTAAATCCTGGAAGTGGAGCTTTCAGCGGGTGATACTCGGACTCGCTCCCCCCATTCGGGCACTTGTCTGGGGCTTGTGTTTGGGGACTTGCCGCATGGAAGTCCAAATCCTGGAAGTGGAGCTTTCAGCGGGTGATCCTCGGACTCGCTCCCCCCATTCGGGCACTTGTCTGGGGCTTGTGTTTGGGGACTTGCCGCATGGAAGTCCAAATCCTGGAAGTGGAGCTTTCAGCGGGTGATGCTCGGACTCGCTCCCCTCAGTAAGGCACATGTCTGGGGCTTGTATTTGGGGACTTGCCGCATGGAAGTCCAAATCCTGGAAGTGGAGCTTTCAGCGGTGGATGCTCAGACTCGCTCCCCCCAGTCGGGCACTTGTCTGGGGCTTGTGTTTGGGGACTTGCCGCATGGAAGTCCAAATCCTGGAAGTGGAGCTTTCAGCGGGTGATACTCGGACTCGCTCCCCCCATTCGGGCACTTGTCTGGGGCTTGTGTTTGGGGACTTGCCCCATGGAAGTCCAAATCCTGGAAGTGGAGCTTTCAGCGGGTGATACTCGGACTCGCTCCCCTCAGTAAGGCACCTGTCTGGGGCTTGTGTTTGGGGACTTGCCGCATGGAAGTCCAAATCCTGGAAGTGGAGCTTTCAGCGGGTGATGCTCGGACTCGCTCCCCCCAGTCGGGCACATGTCTGGGGCTTGTGTTTGGGGACTTGCCCCATGGAAGTTCAAATCCTGGAAGTGGAACTTTCAGCGGGTGGAACTCGGAATCGCTCCCCTCAATTGAGCACCTGTCTGATGCTTGTGTTTGTGGGCTTTCCCGGTGGAAGTCTAAATCCTGGAAGTGGAGCTTTCAGCGGGTGATACTCGGACTCGCTCCCCCCATTCGGGCACTTGTCTGGGGCTTGTGTTTGGGGACTTGCCGCATGGAAGTCCAAATCCTGGAAGTGGAGCTTTCAGCGGGTGATGCTCGGACTCGCTCCCCCCATTCGGGCACTTGTCTGGGGCTTGTGTTTGGGGACTTGCCCCATGGAAGTCTAAATCCTGGAAATGGAACTTTCAGCGGTTGGTACTCGGACTCGCTCCCCTCAGTCGAGCACCTGTCTGAGGCTTGTGTTTGGGGACTTGCCGCATGGAAGTCCAAATCCTGGAAGTGGAGCTTTCAGCGGGTGATACTCGGACTCGCTCCCCTCAGTAAGGCACCTGTCTGGGGCTTGTGTTTGGGGACTTGCCGCATGGAAGTCAAAATCCTGGAAGTGGAACTTTCAGCGGGTGGAACTCGGACTCGCTCCCCTCAGTTGAGCACCTGTCTGAGGCTTGTGTTTGTGGGCTTTCCCGGTGGAAGTCTAAATCCTGGAAGTGGAGCTTTCAGCGGGTGATACTCGGACTCGCTCCCCCCATTCGGGCACTTGTCTGGGGCTTATGATTGGGGACTTGCCGCATGGAAGTCCAAATCCTGGAAGTGGAGCTTTCAGCGGGTTACACTCGGACTCGCTCCCCTCAGTTGAGCACCTGTCTGAGGCTTGTGTTTGTGGGCTTTCCCGGTGGAAGTCTAAATCCTGGAAGTGGAGCTTTCAGCGGGTGATACTCGGACTCGCTCCCCCCATTCGGGCACTTGTCTGGGGCTTGTGTTTGGGGACTTGCCGCATGGAAGTCCAAATCCTGGAAGTGGAGCTTTCAGCGGGTGATCCTCGGACTCGCTCCCCCCATTCGGGCACTTGTCTGGGGCTTGTGTTTGGGGACTTGCCGCATGGAAGTCCAAATCCTGGAAGTGGAGCTTTCAGCGGGTGATGCTCGGACTCGCTCCCCCCATTCGGGCACTTGTCTGGGGCTTGTGTTTGGGGACTTGCTGCATGGAAGTCCAAATCCTGGAAGTGGAACTTTCAGCGGGTGGTACTCGGACTCGCTCCCCTCAGTCGAGCACCTGTCTGAGTCTTGTGTTTGGGGACTTACCCCATGGAAGTCCAAATCCTGGAAGTGGAACTTCCAGCGGGTGATACTGGGACTCGCTCGCCTCAGTCGGGCACCTGTCTTGGGCTTGTGTTTGGGGACTTGCCCCATGGAAGTCCAAATCCTGGAAGTGGAACTTTCAGCGGGTTGTACTCAGACTCGCTCCCCTCAGTTGAGCACCTGTCTGAGGCTTGTGTTTGTGGGCTTGCCTGGTGGAAGTCTTAATCCTGGAAGTGGAGCTTTCAGCGGGTTATGCTCGGACTCGCTCCCCCCACTCGGGCACTTGTCTGGGGCTTGTGTTTGGGGACTTGCCCCATGGAAGTCCAAATCCTGGAAGTGGAACTTCCAGCGGGTGGTACTCGGAATCGCTCCCCCCATTCGGGCACTTGTCTGGGGCTTGTGTTTGGGGACTTGCCGCATGGAAGTCCAAATCCTGGAAGTGGAGCTTTCAGCGGGTGATACTCGGACTCGCTCCCCTCAGTAAGGCACCTGTCTGGGGCTTGTGTTTGGGGACTTGCCGCATGGAAGTCCAAATCCTGGAAGTGGAGCTTTCAGCGGGTGATGCTCGGACTCGCTCCCCCCAGTCGGGCACATGTCTGGGGCTTGTGTTTGGGGACTTGCCCCATGGAAGTTCAAATCCTGGAAGTGGAACTTTCAGCGGGTGGAACTCGGAATCGCTCCCCTCAATTGAGCACCTGTCTGATGCTTGTGTTTGTGGGCTTTCCCGGTGGAAGTCTAAATCCTGGAAGTGGAGCTTTCAGCGGGTGATACTCGGACTCGCTCCCCCCATTCGGGCACTTGTCTGGGGCTTGTGTTTGGGGACTTGCCGCATGGAAGTCCAAATCCTGGAAGTGGAGCTTTCAGCGGGTGATGCTCGGACTCGCTCCCCCCATTCGGGCACTTGTCTGGGGCTTGTGTTTGGGGACTTGCCCCATGGAAGTCTAAATCCTGGAAATGGAACTTTCAGCGGTTGGTACTCGGACTCGCTCCCCTCAGTCGAGCACCTGTCTGAGGCTTGTGTTTGGGGACTTGCCGCATGGAAGTCCAAATCCTGGAAGTGGAGCTTTCAGCGGGTGATACTCGGACTCGCTCCCCTCAGTAAGGCACCTGTCTGGGGCTTGTGTTTGGGGACTTGCCGCATGGAAGTCAAAATCCTGGAAGTGGAACTTTCAGCGGGTGGAACTCGGACTCGCTCCCCTCAGTTGAGCACCTGTCTGAGGCTTGTGTTTGTGGGCTTTCCCGGTGGAAGTCTAAATCCTGGAAGTGGAGCTTTCAGCGGGTGATACTCGGACTCGCTCCCCCCATTCGGGCACTTGTCTGGGGCTTATGATTGGGGACTTGCCGCATGGAAGTCCAAATCCTGGAAGTGGAGCTTTCAGCGGGTTACACTCGGACTCGCTCCCCTCAGTTGAGCACCTGTCTGAGGCTTGTGTTTGTGGGCTTTCCCGGTGGAAGTCTAAATCCTGGAAGTGGAGCTTTCAGCGGGTGATACTCGGACTCGCTCCCCCCATTCGGGCACTTGTCTGGGGCTTGTGTTTGGGGACTTGCCGCATGGAAGTCCAAATCCTGGAAGTGGAGCTTTCAGCGGGTGATCCTCGGACTCGCTCCCCCCATTCGGGCACTTGTCTGGGGCTTGTGTTTGGGGACTTGCCGCATGGAAGTCCAAATCCTGGAAGTGGAGCTTTCAGCGGGTGATGCTCGGACTCGCTCCCCTCAGTAAGGCACATGTCTGGGGCTTGTATTTGGGGACTTGCCGCATGGAAGTCCAAATCCTGGAAGTGGAGCTTTCAGCGGTGGATGCTCAGACTCGCTCCCCCCAGTCGGGCACTTGTCTGGGGCTTATGTTTGGGGACTTGCCGCATGGAAGTCCAAATCCTGGAAGTGGAGCTTTCAGCGGGTGATACTCGGACTCGCTCCCCCCATTCGGGCACTTGTCTGGGGCTTGTGTTTGGGGACTTACCCCATGGAAGTCCAAATCCTGGAAGTGGAACTTCCAGCGGGTGATACTGGGACTCGCTCGCCTCAGTCGGGCACCTGTCTTGGGCTTGTGTTTGGGGACTTGCCCCATGGAAGTCCAAATCCTGGAAGTGGAACTTTCAGCGGGTTGTACTCAGACTCGCTCCCCTCAGTTGAGCACCTGTCTGAGGCTTGTGTTTGTGGGCTTGCCTGGTGGAAGTCTTAATCCTGGAAATGGAGCTTTCAGCGGGTTATGCTCGGACTCGCTCCCCCCACTCGGGCACTTGTCTGGGGCTTGTGTTTGGGGACTTGCCCCATGGAAGTCCAAATCCTGGAAGTGGAACTTCCAGCGGGTGGTACTCGGAATCGCTCCCCCCATTCGGGCACTTGTCTGGGGCTTGTGTTTGGGGACTTGCCGCATGGAAGTCCAAATCCTGGAAGTGGAGCTTTCAGCGGGTGATACTCGGACTCGCTCCCCTCAGTAAGGCACCTGTCTGGGGCTTGTGTTTGGGGACTTGCCGCATGGAAGTCCAAATCCTGGAAGTGGAGCTTTCAGCGGGTGATGCTCGGACTCGCTCCCCCCAGTCGGGCACATGTCTGGGGCTTGTGTTTGGGGACTTGCCCCATGGAAGTTCAAATCCTGGAAGTGGAACTTTCAGCGGGTGGAACTCGGAATCGCTCCCCTCAATTGAGCACCTGTCTGATGCTTGTGTTTGTGGGCTTTCCCGGTGGAAGTCTAAATCCTGGAAGTGGAGCTTTCAGCGGGTGATACTCGGACTCGCTCCCCCCATTCGGGCACTTGTCTGGGGCTTGTGTTTGGGGACTTGCCGCATGGAAGTCCAAATCCTGGAAGTGGAGCTTTCAGCGGGTGATGCTCGGACTCGCTCCCCCCATTCGGGCACTTGTCTGGGGCTTGTGTTTGGGGACTTGCCCCATGGAAGTCTAAATCCTGGAAATGGAACTTTCAGCGGTTGGTACTCGGACTCGCTCCCCTCAGTCGAGAACCTGTCTGAGGCTTGTGTTTGGGGACTTGCCGCATGGAAGTCCAAATCCTGGAAGTGGAGCTTTCAGCGGGTGATACTCGGACTCGCTCCCCTCAGTAAGGCACCTGTCTGGGGCTTGTGTTTGGGGACTTGCCGCATGGAAGTCAAAATCCTGGAAGTGGAACTTTCAGCGGGTGGAACTCGGACTCGCTCCCCTCAGTTGAGCACCTGTCTGAGGCTTGTGTTTGTGGGCTTTCCCGGTGGAAGTCTAAATCCTGGAAGTGGAGCTTTCAGCGGGTGATACTCGGACTCGCTCCCCCCATTCGGGCACTTGTCTGGGGCTTATGATTGGGGACTTGCCGCATGGAAGTCCAAATCCTGGAAGTGGAGCTTTCAGCGGGTTACACTCGGACTCGCTCCCCTCAGTTGAGCACCTGTCTGAGGCTTGTGTTTGTGGGCTTTCCCGGTGGAAGTCTAAATCCTGGAAGTGGAGCTTTCAGCGGGTGATACTCGGACTCGCTCCCCCCATTCGGGCACTTGTCTGGGGCTTGTGTTTGGGGACTTGCCGCATGGAAGTCCAAATCCTGGAAGTGGAGCTTTCAGCGGGTGATCCTCGGACTCGCTCCCCCCATTCGGGCACTTGTCTGGGGCTTGTGTTTGGGGACTTGCCGCATGGAAGTCCAAATCCTGGAAGTGGAGCTTTCAGCGGGTGATGCTCGGACTCGCTCCCCTCAGTAAGGCACATGTCTGGGGCTTGTATTTGGGGACTTGCCGCATGGAAGTCCAAATCCTGGAAGTGGAGCTTTCAGCGGTGGATGCTCAGACTCGCTCCCCCCAGTCGGGCACTTGTCTGGGGCTTGTGTTTGGGGACTTGCCGCATGGAAGTCCAAATCCTGGAAGTGGAGCTTTCAGCGGGTGATACTCGGACTCGCTCCCCCCATTCGGGCACTTGTCTGGGGCTTGTGTTTGGGGACTTGCCCCATGGAAGTCCAAATCCTGGAAGTGGAGCTTTCAGCGGGTGATACTCGGACTCGCTCCCCTCAGTAAGGCACCTGTCTGGGGCTTGTGTTTGGGGACTTGCCGCATGGAAGTCCAAATCCTGGAAGTGGAGCTTTCAGCGGGTGATGCTCGGACTCGCTCCCCCCAGTCGGGCACATGTCTGGGGCTTGTGTTTGGGGACTTGCCCCATGGAAGTTCAAATCCTGGAAGTGGAACTTTCAGCGGGTGGAACTCGGAATCGCTCCCCTCAATTGAGCACCTGTCTGATGCTTGTGTTTGTGGGCTTTCCCGGTGGAAGTCTAAATCCTGGAAGTGGAGCTTTCAGCGGGTGATACTCGGACTCGCTCCCCCCATTCGGGCACTTGTCTGGGGCTTGTGTTTGGGGACTTACCGCATGGAAGTCCAAATCCTGGAAGTGGAGCTTTCAGCGGGTGATGCTCGGACTCGCTCCCCCCATTCGGGCACTTGTCTGGGGCTTGTGTTTGGGGACTTGCCCCATGGAAGTCTAAATCCTGGAAATGGAACTTTCAGCGGTTGGTACTCGGACTCGCTCCCCTCAGTCGAGCACCTGTCTGAGGCTTGTGTTTGGGGACTTGCCGCATGGAAGTCCAAATCCTGGAAGTGGAGCTTTCAGCGGGTGATACTCGGACTCGCTCCCCTCAGTAAGGCACCTGTCTGGGGCTTGTGTTTGGGGAATTGCCGCATGGAAGTCAAAATCCTGGAAGTGGAACTTTCAGCGGGTGGAACTCGGACTCGCTCCCCTCAGTTGAGCACCTGTCTGAGGCTTGTGTTTGTGGGCTTTCCCGGTGGAAGTCTAAATCCTGGAAGTGGAGCTTTCAGCGGGTGATACTCGGACTCGCTCCCCCCATTCGGGCACTTGTCTGGGGCTTGTGTTTGGGGACTTGCCGCATGGAAGTCCAAATCCTGGAAGTGGAGCTTTCAGCGGGTGATACTCGGACTCGCTCCCCTCAGTAAGGCACCTGTCTGGGGCTTGTGTTTGGGGACTTGCCGCATGGAAGTCCAAATCCTGGAAGTGGAACTTTCAGCGGGTGGAACTCGGACTCGCTCCCCTCAGTTGAGCACCTGTCTGAGGCTTGTGTTTGTGGGCTTTCCCGGTGGAAGTCTAAATCCTGGAAGTGGAGCTTTCAGCGGGTGATACTCGGACTCGCTCCCCCCATTCGGGCACTTGTCTGGGGCTTGTGTTTGGGGACTTGCCGCATGGAAGTCCAAATCCTGGAAGTGGAGCTTTCAGCGGGTGATGCTCGGACTCGCTCCCCCCATTCGGGCACTTGTCTGGGGCTTGTGTTTGGGGACTTGCTGCATGGAAGTCCAAATCCTGGAAGTGGAACTTTCAGCGGGTGGTACTCGGACTCGCTCCCCTCAGTCGAGCACCTGTCTGAGTCTTGTGTTTGGGGACTTACCCCATGGAAGTCCAAATCCTGGAAGTGGAACTTCCAGCGGGTGATACTGGGACTCGCTCGCCTCAGTCGGGCACCTGTCTTGGGCTTGTGTTTGGGGACTTGCCCCATGGAAGTCCAAATCCTGGAAGTGGAACTTTCAGCGGGTTGTACTCAGACTCGCTCCCCTCAGTTGAGCACCTGTCTGAGGCTTGTGTTTGTGGGCTTGCCTGGTGGAAGTCTTAATCCTGGAAGTGGAGCTTTCAGCGGGTTATGCTCGGACTCGCTCCCCCC
The DNA here is from genome assembly GCF_054856515.1 of Filicampus tigris. Lineage (NCBI taxonomy): Eukaryota > Metazoa > Chordata > Actinopteri > Syngnathiformes > Syngnathidae > Filicampus > Filicampus tigris. The sequence continues at coordinate 106,243 of NW_028233411.1, read as the reverse complement.
ACTCGGGCACTTGTCTGGGGCTTGTGTTTGGGGACTTGCCCCATGGAAGTCCAAATCCTGGAAGTGGAACTTCCAGCGGGTGGTACTCGGAATCGCTCCCCCCATTCGGGCACTTGTCTGGGGCTTGTGTTTGGGGACTTGCCGCATGGAAGTCCAAATCCTGGAAGTGGAGCTTTCAGCGGGTGATACTCGGACTCGCTCCCCTCAGTAAGGCACCTGTCTGGGGCTTGTGTTTGGGGACTTGCCGCATGGAAGTCCAAATCCTGGAAGTGGAGCTTTCAGCGGGTGATGCTCGGACTCGCTCCCCCCAGTCGGGCACATGTCTGGGGCTTGTGTTTGGGGACTTGCCCCATGGAAGTTCAAATCCTGGAAGTGGAACTTTCAGCGGGTGGAACTCGGAATCGCTCCCCTCTATTGAGCACCTGTCTGATGCTTGTGTTTGTGGGCTTTCCCGGTGGAAGTCTAAATCCTGGAAGTGGAGCTTTCAGCGGGTGATACTCGGACTCGCTCCCCCCATTCGGGCACTTGTCTGGGGCTTGTGTTTGGGGACTTGCCGCATGGAAGTCCAAATCCTGGAAGTGGAGCTTTCAGCGGGTGATGCTCGGACTCGCTCCCCCCATTCGGGCACTTGTCTGGGGCTTGTGTTTGGGGACTTGCCCCATGGAAGTCTAAATCCTGGAAATGGAACTTTCAGCGGTTGGTACTCGGACTCGCTCCCCTCAGTCGAGCACCTGTCTGAGGCTTGTGTTTGGGGACTTGCCGCATGGAAGTCCAAATCCTGGAAGTGGAGCTTTCAGCGGGTGATACTCGGACTCGCTCCCCTCAGTAAGGCACCTGTCTGGGGCTTGTGTTTGGGGACTTGCCGCATGGAAGTCAAAATCCTGGAAGTGGAACTTTCAGCGGGTGGAACTCGGACTCGCTCCCCTCAGTTGAGCACCTGTCTGAGGCTTGTGTTTGTGGGCTTTCCCGGTGGAAGTCTAAATCCTGGAAGTGGAGCTTTCAGCGGGTGATACTCGGACTCGCTCCCCCCATTCGGGCACTTGTCTGGGGCTTATGATTGGGGACTTGCCGCATGGAAGTCCAAATCCTGGAAGTGGAGCTTTCAGCGGGTTACACTCGGACTCGCTCCCCTCAGTTGAGCACCTGTCTGAGGCTTGTGTTTGTGGGCTTTCCCGGTGGAAGTCTAAATCCTGGAAGTGGAGCTTTCAGCGGGTGATACTCGGACTCGCTCCCCCCATTCGGGCACTTGTCTGGGGCTTGTGTTTGGGGACTTGCCGCATGGAAGTCCAAATCCTGGAAGTGGAGCTTTCAGCGGGTGATCCTCGGACTCGCTCCCCCCATTCGGGCACTTGTCTGGGGCTTGTGTTTGGGGACTTGCCGCATGGAAGTCCAAATCCTGGAAGTGGAGCTTTCAGCGGGTGATGCTCGGACTCGCTCCCCTCAGTAAGGCACATGTCTGGGGCTTGTATTTGGGGACTTGCCGCATGGAAGTCCAAATCCTGGAAGTGGAGCTTTCAGCGGTGGATGCTCAGACTCGCTCCCCCCAGTCGGGCACTTGTCTGGGGCTTATGTTTGGGGACTTGCCGCATGGAAGTCCAAATCCTGGAAGTGGAGCTTTCAGCGGGTGATACTCGGACTCGCTCCCCCCATTCGGGCACTTGTCTGGGGCTTGTGTTTGGGGACTTGCCCCATGGAAGTCCAAATCCTGGAAGTGGAGCTTTCAGCGGGTGATACTCGGACTCGCTCCCCTCAGTAAGGCACCTGTCTGGGGCTTGTGTTTGGGGACTTGCCGCATGGAAGTCCAAATCCTGGAAGTGGAGCTTTCAGCGGGTGATGCTCGGACTCGCTCCCCCCAGTCGGGCACATGTCTGGGGCTTGTGTTTGGGGACTTGCCCCATGGAAGTTCAAATCCTGGAAGTGGAACTTTCAGCGGGTGGAACTCGGAATCGCTCCCCTCAATTGAGCACCTGTCTGATGCTTGTGTTTGTGGGCTTTCCCGGTGGAAGTCTAAATCCTGGAAGTGGAGCTTTCAGCGGGTGATACTCGGACTCGCTCCCCCCATTCGGGCACTTGTCTGGGGCTTGTGTTTGGGGACTTGCCGCATGGAAGTCCAAATCCTGGAAGTGGAGCTTTCAGCGGGTGATGCTCGGACTCGCTCCCCCCATTCGGGCACTTGTCTGGGGCTTGTGTTTGGGGACTTGCCCCATGGAAGTCTAAATCCTGGAAATGGAACTTTCAGCGGTTGGTACTCGGACTCGCTCCCCTCAGTCGAGCACCTGTCTGAGGCTTGTGTTTGGGGACTTGCCGCATGGAAGTCCAAATCCTGGAAGTGGAGCTTTCAGCGGGTGATACTCGGACTCGCTCCCCTCAGTAAGGCACCTGTCTGGGGCTTGTGTTTGGGGAATTGCCGCATGGAAGTCAAAATCCTGGAAGTGGAACTTTCAGCGGGTGGAACTCGGACTCGCTCCCCTCAGTTGAGCACCTGTCTGAGGCTTGTGTTTGTGGGCTTTCCCGGTGGAAGTCTAAATCCTGGAAGTGGAGCTTTCAGCGGGTGATACTCGGACTCGCTCCCCCCATTCGGGCACTTGTCTGGGGCTTATGATTGGGGACTTGCCGCATGGAAGTCCAAATCCTGGAAGTGGAGCTTTCAGCGGGTTACACTCGGACTCGCTCCCCTCAGTTGAGCACCTGTCTGAGGCTTGTGTTTGTGGGCTTTCCCGGTGGAAGTCTAAATCCTGGAAGTGGAGCTTTCAGCGGGTGATACTCGGACTCGCTCCCCCCATTCGGGCACTTGTCTGGGGCTTGTGTTTGGGGACTTGCCGCATGGAAGTCCAAATCCTGGAAGTGGAGCTTTCAGCGGGTGATCCTCGGACTCGCTCCCCCCATTCGGGCACTTGTCTGGGGCTTGTGTTTGGGGACTTGCCGCATGGAAGTCCAAATCCTGGAAGTGGAGCTTTCAGCGGGTGATGCTCGGACTCGCTCCCCTCAGTAAGGCACATGTCTGGGGCTTGTATTTGGGGACTTGCCGCATGGAAGTCCATATCCTGGAAGTGGAGCTTTCAGCGGTGGATGCTCAGACTCGCTCCCCCCAGTCGGGCACTTGTCTGGGGCTTGTGTTTGGGGACTTGCCGCATGGAAGTCCAAATCCTGGAAGTGGAGCTTTCAGCGGGTGATACTCGGACTCGCTCCCCCCATTCGGGCACTTGTCTGGGGCTTGTGTTTGGGGACTTGCCCCATGGAAGTCCAAATCCTGGAAGTGGAGCTTCCAGCGGGTGGTACTCGGAATCGCTACCCTCAGTTGGGCACCTGTCTGGGGCTTGTGTTTGGGGACTTGCCGCATGGAAGTCCAAATCCTGGAAGTGGAACTTTCAGCGGGTGGTACTCGGACTCGCTCCCCTCAGTCGAGCACCTGTCTGAGGCTTGTGTTTGGGGACTTGCCGCATGGAAGTCCAAATCCTGGAAGTGGAGCTTTCAGCGGGTGATACTCGGACTCGCTCCCCTCAGTAAGGCACCTGTCTGGGGCTTGTGTTTGGGGACTTGCCGCATGGAAGTCCAAATCCTGGAAGTGGAACTTTCAGCGGGTGGAACTCGGACTCGCTCCCCTCAGTTGAGCACCTGTCTGAGGCTTGTGTTTGTGGGCTTTCCCGGTGGAAGTCTAATTCTTGGAAGTGGAGCTTTCAGCGGGTGATACTCGGACTCGCTCCCCCAATTCGGGCACTTGTCTGGGGCTTGTGTTTGGGGACTTGCCGCATGGAAGTCCAAATCCTGGAAGTGGAACTTTCAGCGGGTGGTACTCGGACTCGCTCCCCTCAGTCGAGCACCTGTCTGAGGCTTGTGTTTGGGGACTTGCCGCATGGAAGTCCAAATCCTGGAAGTGGAGCTTTCAGCGGGTGATACTCGGACTCGCTCCCCTCAGTAAGGCACCTGTCTGGGGCTTGTGTTTGGCGACTTGCCGCATGGAAGTCCAAATCCTGGAAGTGGAACTTTCAGCGGGTGGAACTCGGACTCGCTCCCCTCAGTTGAGCACCTGTCTGAGGCTTGTGTCTGTGGGCTTTCCCGGTGGAAGTCTAAATCCTGGAAGTGGAGCTTTCAGCGGGTGATACAACGGACTCGCTCCCCTCAGTCGAGCACCTGTCTGAGGCTTGTGTTTGGGGACTTGCCGCATGGAAGTCCAAATCCTGGAAGTGGAGCTTTCAGCGGGTGATACTCGGACTCGCTCCCCTCAGTAAGGCACCTGTCTGGGGCTTGTGTTTGGCGACTTGCCGCATGGAAGTCCAAATCCTGGAAGTGGAACTTTCAGCGGGTGGAACTCGGACTCGCTCCCCTCAGTTGAGCACCTGTCTGAGGCTTGTGTCTGTGGGCTTTCCCGGTGGAAGTCTTAATCCTGGAAGTGGAGCTTTCAGCGGGTGATACTCGGACTCGCTCCCCCCATTCGGGCACTTGTCTGGGGCTTGTGTTTGGGGACTTGCCGCATGGAAGTCCAAATCCTGGAAGTGGAGCTTTCAGCGGGTGATTCTCGGACTCGCTCCCCTCAGTAAGGCACCTGTCTGGGGCTTGTGTTTGGGGACTTGCCGCATGGAAGTCCAAATCCTGGAAGTGGAACTTTCAGCGGGTGGAACTCGGACTCGCTCCCCTCAGTTGAGCACCTGTCTGAGGCTTGTGTTTGTGGGCTTTCCCGGTGGAAGTCTAAATCCTGGAAGTGGAGCTTTCAGCGGGTGATACTCGGACTCGCTCCCCCCATTCGGGCACTTGTCTGGGGCTTGTGTTTGGGGACTTGCCGCATGGAAGTCCAAATCCTGGAAGTGGAGCTTTCAGCGGGTGATACTCGGACTCGCTCCCCCCATTCGGGCACTTGTCTGGGGCTTGTGTTTGGGGACTTGACCCAAGGAAGTCCAAATCCTGGAAGTGGAACTTTCAGCGGGTGGTACTCGGACTCGCTCCCCTCAGTCGAGCACCTGTCTGAGGCTTGTGTTTGGGGACTTGCCGCATGGAAGTCCAAATCCTGGAAGTTGAGCTTTCAGCGGGTGATAATCGGACTCGCTCCCCTCAGTAAGGCACCTGTCTGGGGCTTGTGTTTGGCGACTTGCTGCATGGAAGTCCAAATCCTGGAAGTGGAACTTTCAGCGGGTGGAACTCGGACTCGCTCCCCTCAGTTGAGCACCTGTCAGAGGCTTGTGTCTGTAGGCTTTCCCGGTGAAAGTCTAAATCCTGGAAGTGGAGCTTTCAGCGGGTGATACTCGGACTCGCTCCCCCCATTCGGGCACTTGCCTGGGGCTTGTGTTTGGGGACTTGCCGCATGGAAGTCCAAATCCTGGAAGTGGAGCTTTCAGCGGGTGATGCTCGGACTCGCTCCCCCCAGTCGGGCACTTGTCTGGGGCTTGTGTTTGGGGACTTGCCCCATGGAAGTCCAAATTCTGGAAGTGGAACTTTCAGCGGGTGGAACTCGGACTCGCTCCCCTCAGTTGAGCACCTGTCTGAGGCTTGTGTTTTGGGCTTTCCCGGTGGAAGTCTAAATCCAGGAAGTGGAGCTTTCAGCGGGTTATACTCGGACTCGCTCCCCCCATTCGGGCACTTGTCTGGGGCTTGTGTTTGGGGACTTGCCGCATGGAAGTCCAAATCCTGGAAGTGGAGCTTTCAGCGGGTGATGCTCGGACTCGCTCCCCTCAGTAAGGCACATGTCTGGGGCTTGTATTTGGGGACTTGCCGCATGGAAGTCCAAATCCTGGAAGTGGAGCTTTCAGCGGTGGATGCTCAGACTCGCTCCCCCCATTCGGGCACTTTTCTGGGGCTTGTGTTTGGGGACTTGCCCCATGGAAGTCCAAATCCTGGAAGTGGAGCTTCCAGCGGGTGGTACTCGGAATCGCTACCCTCAGTTGGGCACCTGTCTGGGGCTTGTGTTTGGGGACTTGCCGCATGGAAGTCCAAATCCTGGAAGTGGAACTTTCAGCGGGTGGAACTCGGACTCGCTCCCCTCAGTTGAGCACCTGTCTGAGGCTTGTGTTTGTGGGCTTTCCCGGTGGAAGTCTAAATCCTGGAAGTGGAGCTTTCAGCGGGTGATACTCGGACTCGCTCCCCCCATTCGGGCACTTGTCTGGGGCTTATGTTTGGGGACTTGCCGCATGGAAGTCCAAATCCTGGAAGTGGAGCTTTCAGCGGGTGACACTGGGACTCGCTCCCCTCAGTTGAGCACCTGTCTGAGGCTTGTGTTTGTGGGCTTTCCCGGTGGAAGTCCAAATTCTGGAAGTGGAACTTTCAGCGGGTGGAACTCGGACTCGCTCCCCTCAGTTGAGCACCTGTCTGAGGCTTGTGTTTTGGGCTTTCCCGGTGGAAGTCTAAATCCAGGAAGTGGAGCTTTCAGCGGGTTATACTCGGACTCGCTCCCCCCATTCGGGCACTTGTCTGGGGCTTGTGTTTGGGGACTTGCCGCATGGAAGTCCAAATCCTGGAAGTGGAGCTTTCAGCGGGTGATGCTCGGACTCGCTCCCCTCAGTAAGGCACATGTCTGGGGCTTGTATTTGGGGACTTGCCGCATGGAAGTCCAAATCCTGGAAGTGGAGCTTTCAGCGGTGGATGCTCAGACTCGCTCCCCCCATTCGGGCACTTGACTGGGGCTTGTGTTTGGGGACTTGCCCCATGGAAGTCCAAATCCTGGAAGTGGAGCTTCCAGCGGGTGGTACTCGGAATCGCTACCCTCAGTTGGGCACCTGTCTGGGGCTTGTGTTTGGGGACTTGCCGCATGGAAGTCCAAATCCTGGAAGTGGAACTTTCAGCGGGTGGAACTCGGACTCGCTCCCCTCAGTTGAGCACCTGTCTGAGGCTTGTGTTTGTGGGCTTTCCCGGTGGAAGTCTAAATCCTGGAAGTGGAGCTTTCAGCGGGTGTTACTCGGACTCGCTCCCCCCATTCGGGCACTTGTCTGGGGCTTATGTTTGGGGACTTGCCGCATGGAAGTCCAAATCCTGGAAGTGGAGCTTTCAGCGGGTGACACTGGGACTCGCTCCCCTCAGTTGAGCACCTGTCTGGGGCTTGTGTTTGGGGACTTGCCGCATGGAAGTCCGAATCCTGGAAGTGGAGCTTTCAGCGGGTGATACTCGGACTCGCTCCCCCCATTCGGGCACTTGTCTGGGGCTTGTGTTTGGGGACTTGCCGCATGGAAGTCCAAATCCTGGAAGTGGAGCTTTCAGCGGGTGATACTCGGACTCGCTCCCCTCAGTAAGGCACCTGTCTGGGGCTTGTGTTTGGGGACTTGCCGCATGGAAGTCCAAATCCTGGAAGTGGAACTTTCAGCGGGTGGAACTCGGACTCGCTCCCCTCAGTTGAGCACCTGTCTGAGGCTTGTGTTTGTGGGCTTTCCCGGTGGAAGTCTAAATCCTGGAAGTGGAGCTTTCAGCGGGTGATACTCGGACTCGCTCCCCCCATTCGGGCACTTGTCTGGGGCTTGTGTTTGGGGACTTGCCGCATGGAAGTCCAAATCCTGGAAGTGGAGCTTTCAGCGGGTGATGCTCGGACTCGCTCCCCCCATTCGGGCACTTGTCTGGGGCTTGTGTTTGGGGACTTGCTGCATGGAAGTCCAAATCCTGGAAGTGGAACTTTCAGCGGGTGGTACTCGGACTCGCTCCCCTCAGTCGAGCACCTGTCTGAGTCTTGTGTTTGGGGACTTACCCCATGGAAGTCCAAATCCTGGAAGTGGAACTTCCAGCGGGTGATACTGGGACTCGCTCGCCTCAGTCGGGCACCTGTCTTGGGCTTGTGTTTGGGGACTTGCCCCATGGAAGTCCAAATCCTGGAAGTGGAACTTTCAGCGGGTTGTACTCAGACTCGCTCCCCTCAGTTGAGCACCTGTCTGAGGCTTGTGTTTGTGGGCTTGCCTGGTGGAAGTCTTAATCCTGGAAGTGGAGCTTTCAGCGGGTTATGCTCGGACTCGCTCCCCCCACTCGGGCACTTGTCTGGGGCTTGTGTTTGGGGACTTGCCCCATGGAAGTCCAAATCCTGGAAGTGGAACTTCCAGCGGGTGGTACTCGGAATCGCTCCCCCCATTCGGGCACTTGTCTGGGGCTTGTGTTTGGGGACTTGCCGCATGGAAGTCCAAATCCTGGAAGTGGAGCTTTCAGCGGGTGATACTCGGACTCGCTCCCCTCAGTAAGGCACCTGTCTGGGGCTTGTGTTTGGGGACTTGCCGCATGGAAGTCCAAATCCTGGAAGTGGAGCTTTCAGCGGGTGATGCTCGGACTCGCTCCCCCCAGTCGGGCACATGTCTGGGGCTTGTGTTTGGGGACTTGCCCCATGGAAGTTCAAATCCTGGAAGTGGAACTTTCAGCGGGTGGAACTCGGAATCGCTCCCCTCTATTGAGCACCTGTCTGATGCTTGTGTTTGTGGGCTTTCCCGGTGGAAGTCTAAATCCTGGAAGTGGAGCTTTCAGCGGGTGATACTCGGACTCGCTCCCCCCATTCGGGCACTTGTCTGGGGCTTGTGTTTGGGGACTTGCCGCATGGAAGTCCAAATCCTGGAAGTGGAGCTTTCAGCGGGTGATGCTCGGACTCGCTCCCCCCATTCGGGCACTTGTCTGGGGCTTGTGTTTGGGGACTTGCCCCATGGAAGTCTAAATCCTGGAAATGGAACTTTCAGCGGTTGGTACTCGGACTCGCTCCCCTCAGTCGAGCACCTGTCTGAGGCTTGTGTTTGGGGACTTGCCGCATGGAAGTCCAAATCCTGGAAGTGGAGCTTTCAGCGGGTGATACTCGGACTCGCTCCCCTCAGTAAGGCACCTGTCTGGGGCTTGTGTTTGGGGACTTGCCGCATGGAAGTCAAAATCCTGGAAGTGGAACTTTCAGCGGGTGGAACTCGGACTCGCTCCCCTCAGTTGAGCACCTGTCTGAGGCTTGTGTTTGTGGGCTTTCCCGGTGGAAGTCTAAATCCTGGAAGTGGAGCTTTCAGCGGGTGATACTCGGACTCGCTCCCCCCATTCGGGCACTTGTCTGGGGCTTATGATTGGGGACTTGCCGCATGGAAGTCCAAATCCTGGAAGTGGAGCTTTCAGCGGGTTACACTCGGACTCGCTCCCCTCAGTTGAGCACCTGTCTGAGGCTTGTGTTTGTGGGCTTTCCCGGTGGAAGTCTAAATCCTGGAAGTGGAGCTTTCAGCGGGTGATACTCGGACTCGCTCCCCCCATTCGGGCACTTGTCTGGGGCTTGTGTTTGGGGACTTGCCGCATGGAAGTCCAAATCCTGGAAGTGGAGCTTTCAGCGGGTGATCCTCGGACTCGCTCCCCCCATTCGGGCACTTGTCTGGGGCTTGTGTTTGGGGACTTGCCGCATGGAAGTCCAAATCCTGGAAGTGGAGCTTTCAGCGGGTGATGCTCGGACTCGCTCCCCTCAGTAAGGCACATGTCTGGGGCTTGTATTTGGGGACTTGCCGCATGGAAGTCCAAATCCTGGAAGTGGAGCTTTCAGCGGTGGATGCTCAGACTCGCTCCCCCCAGTCGGGCACTTGTCTGGGGCTTATGTTTGGGGACTTGCCGCATGGAAGTCCAAATCCTGGAAGTGGAGCTTTCAGCGGGTGATACTCGGACTCGCTCCCCCCATTCGGGCACTTGTCTGGGGCTTGTGTTTGGGGACTTGCCCCATGGAAGTCCAAATCCTGGAAGTGGAGCTTTCAGCGGGTGATACTCGGACTCGCTCCCCTCAGTAAGGCACCTGTCTGGGGCTTGTGTTTGGGGACTTGCCGCATGGAAGTCCAAATCCTGGAAGTGGAGCTTTCAGCGGGTGATGCTCGGACTCGCTCCCCCCAGTCGGGCACATGTCTGGGGCTTGTGTTTGGGGACTTGCCCCATGGAAGTTCAAATCCTGGAAGTGGAACTTTCAGCGGGTGGAACTCGGAATCGCTCCCCTCAATTGAGCACCTGTCTGATGCTTGTGTTTGTGGGCTTTCCCGGTGGAAGTCTAAATCCTGGAAGTGGAGCTTTCAGCGGGTGATACTCGGACTCGCTCCCCCCATTCGGGCACTTGTCTGGGGCTTGTGTTTGGGGACTTGCCGCATGGAAGTCCAAATCCTGGAAGTGGAGCTTTCAGCGGGTGATGCTCGGACTCGCTCCCCCCATTCGGGCACTTGTCTGGGGCTTGTGTTTGGGGACTTGCCCCATGGAAGTCTAAATCCTGGAAATGGAACTTTCAGCGGTTGGTACTCGGACTCGCTCCCCTCAGTCGAGCACCTGTCTGAGGCTTGTGTTTGGGGACTTGCCGCATGGAAGTCCAAATCCTGGAAGTGGAGCTTTCAGCGGGTGATACTCGGACTCGCTCCCCTCAGTAAGGCACCTGTCTGGGGCTTGTGTTTGGGGAATTGCCGCATGGAAGTCAAAATCCTGGAAGTGGAACTTTCAGCGGGTGGAACTCGGACTCGCTCCCCTCAGTTGAGCACCTGTCTGAGGCTTGTGTTTGTGGGCTTTCCCGGTGGAAGTCTAAATCCTGGAAGTGGAGCTTTCAGCGGGTGATACTCGGACTCGCTCCCCCCATTCGGGCACTTGTCTGGGGCTTATGATTGGGGACTTGCCGCATGGAAGTCCAAATCCTGGAAGTGGAGCTTTCAGCGGGTTACACTCGGACTCGCTCCCCTCAGTTGAGCACCTGTCTGAGGCTTGTGTTTGTGGGCTTTCCCGGTGGAAGTCTAAATCCTGGAAGTGGAGCTTTCAGCGGGTGATACTCGGACTCGCTCCCCCCATTCGGGCACTTGTCTGGGGCTTGTGTTTGGGGACTTGCCGCATGGAAGTCCAAATCCTGGAAGTGGAGCTTTCAGCGGGTGATCCTCGGACTCGCTCCCCCCATTCGGGCACTTGTCTGGGGCTTGTGTTTGGGGACTTGCCGCATGGAAGTCCAAATCCTGGAAGTGGAGCTTTCAGCGGGTGATGCTCGGACTCGCTCCCCTCAGTAAGGCACATGTCTGGGGCTTGTATTTGGGGACTTGCCGCATGGAAGTCCATATCCTGGAAGTGGAGCTTTCAGCGGTGGATGCTCAGACTCGCTCCCCCCAGTCGGGCACTTGTCTGGGGCTTGTGTTTGGGGACTTGCCGCATGGAAGTCCAAATCCTGGAAGTGGAGCTTTCAGCGGGTGATACTCGGACTCGCTCCCCCCATTCGGGCACTTGTCTGGGGCTTGTGTTTGGGGACTTGCCCCATGGAAGTCCAAATCCTGGAAGTGGAGCTTCCAGCGGGTGGTACTCGGAATCGCTACCCTCAGTTGGGCACCTGTCTGGGGCTTGTGTTTGGGGACTTGCCGCATGGAAGTCCAAATCCTGGAAGTGGAACTTTCAGCGGGTGGTACTCGGACTCGCTCCCCTCAGTCGAGCACCTGTCTGAGGCTTGTGTTTGGGGACTTGCCGCATGGAAGTCCAAATCCTGGAAGTGGAGCTTTCAGCGGGTGATACTCGGACTCGCTCCCCTCAGTAAGGCACCTGTCTGGGGCTTGTGTTTGGGGACTTGCCGCATGGAAGTCCAAATCCTGGAAGTGGAACTTTCAGCGGGTGGAACTCGGACTCGCTCCCCTCAGTTGAGCACCTGTCTGAGGCTTGTGTTTGTGGGCTTTCCCGGTGGAAGTCTAATTCTTGGAAGTGGAGCTTTCAGCGGGTGATACTCGGACTCGCTCCCCCAATTCGGGCACTTGTCTGGGGCTTGTGTTTGGGGACTTGCCGCATGGAAGTCCAAATCCTGGAAGTGGAACTTTCAGCGGGTGGTACTCGGACTCGCTCCCCTCAGTCGAGCACCTGTCTGAGGCTTGTGTTTGGGGACTTGCCGCATGGAAGTCCAAATCCTGGAAGTGGAGCTTTCAGCGGGTGATACTCGGACTCGCTCCCCTCAGTAAGGCACCTGTCTGGGGCTTGTGTTTGGCGACTTGCCGCATGGAAGTCCAAATCCTGGAAGTGGAACTTTCAGCGGGTGGAACTCGGACTCGCTCCCCTCAGTTGAGCACCTGTCTGAGGCTTGTGTCTGTGGGCTTTCCCGGTGGAAGTCTAAATCCTGGAAGTGGAGCTTTCAGCGGGTGATACAACGGACTCGCTCCCCTCAGTCGAGCACCTGTCTGAGGCTTGTGTTTGGGGACTTGCCGCATGGAAGTCCAAATCCTGGAAGTGGAGCTTTCAGCGGGTGATACTCGGACTCGCTCCCCTCAGTAAGGCACCTGTCTGGGGCTTGTGTTTGGCGACTTGCCGCATGGAAGTCCAAATCCTGGAAGTGGAACTTTCAGCGGGTGGAACTCGGACTCGCTCCCCTCAGTTGAGCACCTGTCTGAGGCTTGTGTCTGTGGGCTTTCCCGGTGGAAGTCTTAATCCTGGAAGTGGAGCTTTCAGCGGGTGATACTCGGACTCGCTCCCCCCATTCGGGCACTTGTCTGGGGCTTGTGTTTGGGGACTTGCCGCATGGAAGTCCAAATCCTGGAAGTGGAGCTTTCAGCGGGTGATTCTCGGACTCGCTCCCCTCAGTAAGGCACCTGTCTGGGGCTTGTGTTTGGGGACTTGCCGCATGGAAGTCCAAATCCTGGAAGTGGAACTTTCAGCGGGTGGAACTCGGACTCGCTCCCCTCAGTTGAGCACCTGTCTGAGGCTTGTGTTTGTGGGCTTTCCCGGTGGAAGTCTAAATCCTGGAAGTGGAGCTTTCAGCGGGTGATACTCGGACTCGCTCCCCCCATTCGGGCACTTGTCTGGGGCTTGTGTTTGGGGACTTGCCGCATGGAAGTCCAAATCCTGGAAGTGGAGCTTTCAGCGGGTGATACTCGGACTCGCTCCCCCCATTCGGGCACTTGTCTGGGGCTTGTGTTTGGGGACTTGACCCAAGGAAGTCCAAATCCTGGAAGTGGAACTTTCAGCGGGTGGTACTCGGACTCGCTCCCCTCAGTCGAGCACCTGTCTGAGGCTTGTGTTTGGGGACTTGCCGCATGGAAGTCCAAATCCTGGAAGTTGAGCTTTCAGCGGGTGATAATCGGACTCGCTCCCCTCAGTAAGGCACCTGTCTGGGGCTTGTGTTTGGCGACTTGCTGCATGGAAGTCCAAATCCTGGAAGTGGAACTTTCAGCGGGTGGAACTCGGACTCGCTCCCCTCAGTTGAGCACCTGTCAGAGGCTTGTGTCTGTAGGCTTTCCCGGTGAAAGTCTAAATCCTGGAAGTGGAGCTTTCAGCGGGTGATACTCGGACTCGCTCCCCCCATTCGGGCACTTGCCTGGGGCTTGTGTTTGGGGACTTGCCGCATGGAAGTCCAAATCCTGGAAGTGGAGCTTTCAGCGGGTGATGCTCGGACTCGCTCCCCCCAGTCGGGCACTTGTCTGGGGCTTGTGTTTGGGGACTTGCCCCATGGAAGTCCAAATTCTGGAAGTGGAACTTTCAGCGGGTGGAACTCGGACTCGCTCCCCTCAGTTGAGCACCTGTCTGAGGCTTGTGTTTTGGGCTTTCCCGGTGGAAGTCTAAATCCAGGAAGTGGAGCTTTCAGCGGGTTATACTCGGACTCGCTCCCCCCATTCGGGCACTTGTCTGGGGCTTGTGTTTGGGGACTTGCCGCATGGAAGTCCAAATCCTGGAAGTGGAGCTTTCAGCGGGTGATGCTCGGACTCGCTCCCCTCAGTAAGGCACATGTCTGGGGCTTGTATTTGGGGACTTGCCGCATGGAAGTCCAAATCCTGGAAGTGGAGCTTTCAGCGGTGGATGCTCAGACTCGCTCCCCCCATTCGGGCACTTTTCTGGGGCTTGTGTTTGGGGACTTGCCCCATGGAAGTCCAAATCCTGGAAGTGGAGCTTCCAGCGGGTGGTACTCGGAATCGCTACCCTCAGTTGGGCACCTGTCTGGGGCTTGTGTTTGGGGACTTGCCGCATGGAAGTCCAAATCCTGGAAGTGGAACTTTCAGCGGGTGGAACTCGGACTCGCTCCCCTCAGTTGAGCACCTGTCTGAGGCTTGTGTTTGTGGGCTTTCCCGGTGGAAGTCTAAATCCTGGAAGTGGAGCTTTCAGCGGGTGATACTCGGACTCGCTCCCCCCATTCGGGCACTTGTCTGGGGCTTATGTTTGGGGACTTGCCGCATGGAAGTCCAAATCCTGGAAGTGGAGCTTTCAGCGGGTGACACTGGGACTCGCTCCCCTCAGTTGAGCACCTGTCTGAGGCTTGTGTTTGTGGGCTTTCCCGGTGGAAGTCCAAATTCTGGAAGTGGAACTTTCAGCGGGTGGAACTCGGACTCGCTCCCCTCAGTTGAGCACCTGTCTGAGGCTTGTGTTTTGGGCTTTCCCGGTGGAAGTCTAAATCCAGGAAGTGGAGCTTTCAGCGGGTTATACTCGGACTCGCTCCCCCCATTCGGGCACTTGTCTGGGGCTTGTGTTTGGGGACTTGCCGCATGGAAGTCCAAATCCTGGAAGTGGAGCTTTCAGCGGGTGATGCTCGGACTCGCTCCCCTCAGTAAGGCACATGTCTGGGGCTTGTATTTGGGGACTTGCCGCATGGAAGTCCAAATCCTGGAAGTGGAGCTTTCAGCGGTGGATGCTCAGACTCGCTCCCCCCATTCGGGCACTTGACTGGGGCTTGTGTTTGGGGACTTGCCCCATGGAAGTCCAAATCCTGGAAGTGGAGCTTCCAGCGGGTGGTACTCGGAATCGCTACCCTCAGTTGGGCACCTGTCTGGGGCTTGTGTTTGGGGACTTGCCGCATGGAAGTCCAAATCCTGGAAGTGGAACTTTCAGCGGGTGGAACTCGGACTCGCTCCCCTCAGTTGAGCACCTGTCTGAGGCTTGTGTTTGTGGGCTTTCCCGGTGGAAGTCTAAATCCTGGAAGTGGAGCTTTCAGCGGGTGTTACTCGGACTCGCTCCCCCCATTCGGGCACTTGTCTGGGGCTTATGTTTGGGGACTTGCCGCATGGAAGTCCAAATCCTGGAAGTGGAGCTTTCAGCGGGTGACACTGGGACTCGCTCCCCTCAGTTGAGCACCTGTCTGGGGCTTGTGTTTGGGGACTTGCCGCATGGAAGTCCGAATCCTGGAAGTGGAACTTTCAGCGGGTGGAACTCGGACTCGCTCCCCTCAGTTGAGCACCTGTCTGAGGCTTGTGTTTGTGGGCTTTCCCGGTGGAAGTCTAAATCCTGGAAGTGGAGCTTTCAGCGGGTGATACTCGGACTCGCTCCCCCCATTCGGGCACTTGTCTGGGGCTTATGTTTGGGGACTTGCCGCATGGAAGTCCAAATCCTGGAAGTGGAGCTTTCAGCGGGTGACACTGGGACTCGCTCCCCTCAGTTGAGCACCTGTCTGAGGCTTGTGTTTGTGGGCTTTCCCGGTGGAAGTCCAAATCCTGGAAGTGGAGCTTTCAGCGGGTGATACTCGGACTCGCTCCCCTCAGTAAGGCACCTGTCTGGGGCTTGTGTTTGGGGACTTGCCGCATGGAAGTCCAAATCCTGGAAGTGGAACTTTCAGCGGGTGGAACTCGGACTCGCTCCCCTCAGTTGAGCACCTGTCTGAGGCTTGTGTTTGTGGGCTTTCCCGGTGGAAGTCTAAATCCTGGAAGTGGAGCTTTCAGCGGGTGATACTCGGACTCGCTCCCCCCATTCGGGCACTTGTCTGGGGCTTGTGTTTGGGGACTTGCCGCATGGAAGTCCAAATCCTGGACGTGGAGCTTTCAGCGGGTGATGCTCGGACTCGCTCCCCCCATTCGGGCACTTGTCTGGGGCTTGTGTTTGGGGACTTGCTGCATGGAAGTCCAAATCCTGGAAGTGGAACTTTCAGCGGGTGGTACTCGGACTCGCTCCCCTCAGTCGAGCACCTGTCTGAGTCTTGTGTTTGGGGACTTACCCCATGGAAGTCCAAATCCTGGAAGTGGAACTTCCAGCGGGTGATACTCGGACTCGCTCGCCTCAGTCGGGCACCTGTCTTGGGCTTGTGTTTGGGGACTTGCCCCATGGAAGTCCAAATCCTGGAAGTGGAACTTTCAGCGGGTTGTACTCAGACTCGCTCCCCTCAGTTGAGCACCTGTCTGAGGCTTGTGTTTGTGGGCTTGCCTGGTGGAAGTCTTAATCCTGGAAGTGGAGCTTTCAGCGGGTTATGCTCGGACTCGCTCCCCCCACTCGGGCACTTGTCTGGGGCTTGTGTTTGGGGACTTGCCCCATGGAAGTCCAAATCCTGGAAGTGGAACTTCCAGCGGGTGGTACTCGGAATCGCTCCCCCCATTCGGGCACTTGTCTGGGGCTTGTGTTTGGGGACTTGCCGCATGGAAGTCCAAATCCTGGAAGTGGAGCTTTCAGCGGGTGATACTCGGACTCGCTCCCCTCAGTAAGGCACCTGTCTGGGGCTTGTGTTTGGGGACTTGCCGCATGGAAGTCCAAATCCTGGAAGTGGAACTTTCAGCGGGTGGAACTCGGACTCGCTCCCCTCAGTTGAGCACCTGTCTGAGGCTTGTGTTTGTGGGCTTTCCCGGTGGAAGTCTAAATCCTGGAAGTGGAGCTTTCAGCGGGTGATACTCGGACTCGCTCCCCCCATTCGGGCACTTGTCTGGGGCTTGTGTTTGGGGACTTGACCCAAGGAAGTCCAAATCCTGGAAGTGGAACTTTCAGCGGGTGGAACTCGGACTCGCTCCCCTCAGTTGAGCACCTGTCTGAGGCTTGTGTTTGGGGACTTGCCGCATGGAAGTCCAAATCCTGGAAGTGGAACTTTCAGCGGGTGGTACTCGGACTCGCTCCCCTCAGTCGAGCACCTGTCTGAGGCTTGTGTTTGGGGACTTGCCGCATGGAAGTCCAAATCCTGGAAGTGGAGCTTTCAGCGGGTGATACTCGGACTCGCTCCCCTCAGTAAGGCACCTGTCTGGGGCTTGTGTTTGGGGACTTGCCGCATGGAAGTCCAAATCCTGGAAGTGGAACTTTCAGCTGGTGGAACTCGGACTCGCTCCCCTCAGTTGAGCACCTGTCTGAGGCTTGTGTTTGTGGGCTTTCCGGTGGAAGTCTAAATCCTGGAAGTGGAGCTTTCAGCGGGTGATACTCGGACTCGCTCCCCCAATTCGGGCACTTGTCTGGGGCTTGTGTTTGGGGACTTGCCGCATGGAAGTCCAAATCCTGGAAGTGGAACTTTCAGCGGGTGGTACTCGGACTCGCTCCCCTCAGTCGAGCACCTGTCTGAGGCTTGTGTTTGGGGACTTGCCGCATGGAAGTCCAAATCCTGGAAGTGGAGCTTTCAGCGGGTGATACTCTGACTCGCTCCCCTCAGTAAGGCACCTGTCTGGGGCTTGTGTTTGGCGACTTGCCGCATGGAAGTCCAAATCCTGGAAGTGGAACTTTCAGCGGGTGGAACTCTGACTCGCTCCCCTCAGTTGAGCACCTGTCTGAGGCTTGTGTCTGTGGGCTTTCCCGTTGGAAGTCTAAATCCTGGAAGTGGAGCTTTCAGCGGGTGATACTCGGACTCGCTCCCCCTATTCGGGCACTAGTCTGGGGCTTGTGTTTGGGGACTTGCCGCATGGAAGTCCAAATCCTGGAAGTGGAGCTTTCAGCGGGTGATTCTCGGACTCGCTCCCCTCAGTAAGGCACCTGTCTGGGGCTTGTGTTTGGGGACTTGCCGCATGGAAGTCCAAATCCTGGAAGTGGAACTTTCAGCGGGTGGAACTCGGACTCGCTCCCCTCAGTTGAGCACCTGTCTGAGGCTTGTGTTTGTGGGCTTTCCCGGTGGAAGTCTAAATCCTGGAAGTGGAGCTTTCAGCGGGTGATACTCGGACTCGCTCCCCCCATTCGGGCACTTGTCTGGGGCTTGTGTTTGGGGACTTGCCGCATGGAAGTCCAAATCCTGGAAGTGGAGCTTTCAGCGGGTGATACTCGGACTCGCTCCCCCCATTCGGGCACTTGTCTGGGGCTTGTGTTTGGGGACTTGACCCAAGGAAGTTCAAATCCTGGAAGTGGAACTTTCAGCGGGTGGTACTCGGACTCGCTCCCCTCAGTCGAGCACCTGTCTGAGGCTTGTGTTTGGGGACTTGCCGCATGGAAGTCCAAATCCTGGAAGTGGAGCTTTCAGCGGGTGATAATCGGACTCGCTCCCCTCAGTAAGGCACCTGTCTGGGGCTTGTGTTTGGCGACTTGCTGCATGGAAGTCCAAATCCTGGAAGTGGAACTTTCAGCGGGTGGAACTCGGACTCGCTCCCCTCAGTTGAGCACCTGTCTGAGGCTTGTGTCTGTGGGCTTTCCCGGTGAAAGTCTAAATCCTGGAAGTGGAGTTTTCAGCGGGTGATACTCGGACTCGCTCCCCCCATTCGGGCACTTGCCTGGGGCTTGTGTTTGGGGACTTGCCGCATGGAAGTCCAAATCCTGGAAGTGGAGCTTTCAGCGGGTGATGCTCGGACTCGCTCCCCCCAGTCGGGCACTTGTCTGGGGCTTGTGTTTGGGGACTTGCCCCATGGAAGTCCAAATTCTGGAAGTGGAACTTTCAGCGGGTGGAACTCGGACTCGCTCCCCTCAGTTGAGCACCTGTCTGAGGCTTGTGTTTTGGGCTTTCCCGGTGGAAGTCTAAATCCAGGAAGTGGAGCTTTCAGCGGGTTATACTCGGACTCGCTCCCCCCATTCGGGCACTTGTCTGGGGCTTGTGTTTGGGGACTTGCCGCATGGAAGTCCAAATCCTGGAAGTGGAGCTTTCAGCGGGTGATGCTCGGACTCGCTCCCCTCAGTCGAGCACCTGTCTGAGGCTTGTGTTTGGGGACTTGCCGCATGGAAGTCCAAATCCTGGAAGTGGAGCTTTCAGCGGGTGATACTCGGACTCGCTCCCCTCAGTAAGGCACCTGTCTGGGGCTTGTGTTTGGGGACTTGCCGCATGGAAGTCCAAATCCTGGAAGTGGAACTTTCAGCGGGTGGAACTCGGACTCGCTCCCCTCAGTTGAGCACCTGTCTGAGGCTTGTGTTTGTGGGCTTTCCCGGTGGAAGTCTAATTCTTGGAAGTGGAGCTTTCAGCGGGTGATACTCGGACTCGCTCCCCCCATTCGGGCACTTGTCTGGGGCTTGTGTTTGGGGACTTGCCGCATGGAAGTCCAAATCCTGGAAGTGGAGCTTTCAGCGGGTGATCCTCGGACTCGCTCCCCCCATTCGGGCACTTGTCTGGGGCTTGTGTTTGGGGACTTGCCGCATGGAAGTCCAAATCCTGGAAGTGGAGCTTTCAGCGGGTGATGCTCGGACTCGCTCCCCCCATTCGGGCACTTGTCTGGGGCTTGTGTTTGGGGACTTGCCCCATGGAAGTCTAAATCCTGGAAATGGAACTTTCAGCGGTTGGTACTCGGACTCGCTCCCCTCAGTCGAGCACCTGTCTGAGGCTTGTGTTTGGGGACTTGCCGCATGGAAGTCCAAATCCTGGAAGTGGAGCTTTCAGCGGGTGATACTCGGACTCGCTCCCCTCAGTAAGGCACCTGTCTGGGGCTTGTGTTTGGGGAATTGCCGCATGGAAGTCAAAATCCTGGAAGTGGAACTTTCAGCGGGTGGAACTCGGACTCGCTCCCCTCAGTTGAGCACCTGTCTGAGGCTTGTGTTTGTGGGCTTTCCCGGTGGAAGTCTAAATCCTGGAAGTGGAGCTTTCAGCGGGTGATACTCGGACTCGCTCCCCCCATTCGGGCACTTGTCTGGGGCTTGTGTTTGGGGACTTGCCGCATGGAAGTCCAAATCCTGGAAGTGGAGCTTTCAGCGGGTGATACTCGGACTCGCTCCCCTCAGTAAGGCACCTGTCTGGGGCTTGTGTTTGGGGACTTGCCGCATGGAAGTCCAAATCCTGGAAGTGGAACTTTCAGCGGGTGGAACTCGGACTCGCTCCCCTCAGTTGAGCACCTGTCTGAGGCTTGTGTTTGTGGGCTTTCCCGGTGGAAGTCTAAATCCTGGAAGTGGAGCTTTCAGCGGGTGATACTCGGACTCGCTCCCCCCATTCGGGCACTTGTCTGGGGCTTGTGTTTGGGGACTTGCCGCATGGAAGTCCAAATCCTGGAAGTGGAGCTTTCAGCGGGTGATGCTCGGACTCGCTCCCCCCATTCGGGCACTTGTCTGGGGCTTGTGTTTGGGGACTTGCTGCATGGAAGTCCAAATCCTGGAAGTGGAACTTTCAGCGGGTGGTACTCGGACTCGCTCCCCTCAGTCGAGCACCTGTCTGAGTCTTGTGTTTGGGGACTTACCCCATGGAAGTCCAAATCCTGGAAGTGGAACTTCCAGCGGGTGATACTGGGACTCGCTCGCCTCAGTCGGGCACCTGTCTTGGGCTTGTGTTTGGGGACTTGCCCCATGGAAGTCCAAATCCTGGAAGTGGAACTTTCAGCGGGTTGTACTCAGACTCGCTCCCCTCAGTTGAGCACCTGTCTGAGGCTTGTGTTTGTGGGCTTGCCTGGTGGAAGTCTTAATCCTGGAAGTGGAGCTTTCAGCGGGTTATGCTCGGACTCGCTCCCCCCACTCGGGCACTTGTCTGGGGCTTGTGTTTGGGGACTTGCCCCATGGAAGTCCAAATCCTGGAAGTGGAACTTCCAGCGGGTGGTACTCGGAATCGCTCCCCCCATTCGGGCACTTGTCTGGGGCTTGTGTTTGGGGACTTGCCGCATGGAAGTCCAAATCCTGGAAGTGGAGCTTTCAGCGGGTGATACTCGGACTCGCTCCCCTCAGTAAGGCACCTGTCTGGGGCTTGTGTTTGGGGACTTGCCGCATGGAAGTCCAAATCCTGGAAGTGGAGCTTTCAGCGGGTGATGCTCGGACTCGCTCCCCCCAGTCGGGCACATGTCTGGGGCTTGTGTTTGGGGACTTGCCCCATGGAAGTTCAAATCCTGGAAGTGGAACTTTCAGCGGGTGGAACTCGGAATCGCTCCCCTCAATTGAGCACCTGTCTGATGCTTGTGTTTGTGGGCTTTCCCGGTGGAAGTCTAAATCCTGGAAGTGGAGCTTTCAGCGGGTGATACTCGGACTCGCTCCCCCCATTCGGGCACTTGTCTGGGGCTTGTGTTTGGGGACTTGCCGCATGGAAGTCCAAATCCTGGAAGTGGAGCTTTCAGCGGGTGATGCTCGGACTCGCTCCCCCCATTCGGGCACTTGTCTGGGGCTTGTGTTTGGGGACTTGCCCCATGGAAGTCTAAATCCTGGAAATGGAACTTTCAGCGGTTGGTACTCGGACTCGCTCCCCTCAGTCGAGCACCTGTCTGAGGCTTGTGTTTGGGGACTTGCCGCATGGAAGTCCAAATCCTGGAAGTGGAGCTTTCAGCGGGTGATACTCGGACTCGCTCCCCTCAGTAAGGCACCTGTCTGGGGCTTGTGTTTGGGGACTTGCCGCATGGAAGTCAAAATCCTGGAAGTGGAACTTTCAGCGGGTGGAACTCGGACTCGCTCCCCTCAGTTGAGCACCTGTCTGAGGCTTGTGTTTGTGGGCTTTCCCGGTGGAAGTCTAAATCCTGGAAGTGGAGCTTTCAGCGGGTGATACTCGGACTCGCTCCCCCCATTCGGGCACTTGTCTGGGGCTTATGATTGGGGACTTGCCGCATGGAAGTCCAAATCCTGGAAGTGGAGCTTTCAGCGGGTTACACTCGGACTCGCTCCCCTCAGTTGAGCACCTGTCTGAGGCTTGTGTTTGTGGGCTTTCCCGGTGGAAGTCTAAATCCTGGAAGTGGAGCTTTCAGCGGGTGATACTCGGACTCGCTCCCCCCATTCGGGCACTTGTCTGGGGCTTGTGTTTGGGGACTTGCCGCATGGAAGTCCAAATCCTGGAAGTGGAGCTTTCAGCGGGTGATCCTCGGACTCGCTCCCCCCATTCGGGCACTTGTCTGGGGCTTGTGTTTGGGGACTTGCCGCATGGAAGTCCAAATCCTGGAAGTGGAACTTTCAGCGGGTGGTACTCGGACTCGCTCCCCTCAGTCGAGCACCTGTCTGAGGCTTGTGTTTGGGGACTTGCCGCATGGAAGTCCAAATCCTGGAAGTGGAGCTTTCAGCGGGTGATACTCGGACTCGCTCCCCTCAGTAAGGCACCTGTCTGGGGCTTGTGTTTGGCGACTTGCCGCATGGAAGTCCAAATCCTGGAAGTGGAACTTTCAGCGGGTGGAACTCGGACTCGCTCCCCTCAGTTGAGCACCTGTCTGAGGCTTGTGTCTGTGGGCTTTCCCGGTGGAAGTCTAAATCCTGGAAGTGGAGCTTTCAGCGGGTGATACTCGGACTCGCTCCCCTCAGTCGAGCACCTGTCTGAGGCTTGTGTTTGGGGACTTGCCGCATGGAAGTCCAAATCCTGGAAGTGGAGCTTTCAGCGGGTGATACTCGGACTCGCTCCCCTCAGTAAGGCACCTGTCTGGGGCTTGTGTTTGGCGACTTGCCGCATGGAAGTCCAAATCCTGGAAGTGGAACTTTCAGCGGGTGGAACTCGGACTCGCTCCCCTCAGTTGAGCACCTGTCTGAGGCTTGTGTCTGTGGGCTTTCCCGGTGGAAGTCTAAATCCTGGAAGTGGAGCTTTCAGCGGGTGATACTCGGACTCGCTCCCCCCATTCGGGCACTTGTCTGGGGCTTGTGTTTGGGGACTTGCCGCATGGAAGTCCAAATCCTGGAAGTGGAGCTTTCAGCGGGTGATTCTCAGACTCGCTCCCCTCAGTAAGGCACCTGTCTGGGGCTTGTGTTTGGGGACTTGCCGCATGGAAGTCCAAATCCTGGTAGTGGAACTTTCAGCGGGTGGAACTCGGACTCGCTCCCCTCAGTTGAGCACCTGTCTGAGGCTTGTGTTTGTGGGCTTTCCCGGTGGAAGTCTAAATCCTGGAAGTGGAGCTTTCAGCGGGTGATACTCGGACTCGCTCCCCCCAATCGGGCACTTGTCTGGGGCTTGTGTTTGGGGACTTGCCGCATGGAAGTCCAAATCCTGGAAGTGGAGCTTTCAGCGGGTGATCCTCGGACTCGCTCCCCCCATTCGGGCACTTGTCTGGGGCTTGTGTTTGGGGACTTGCCGCATGGAAGTCCAAATCCTGGAAGTGGAGCTTTCAGCGGGTGATGCTCGGACTCGCTCCCCTCAGTAAGGCACATGTCTGGGGCTTGTATTTGGGGACTTGCCGCATGGAAGTCCAAATCCTGGAAGTGGAGCTTTCAGCGGTGGATGCTCAGACTCGCTCCCCCCAGTCGGGCACTTGTCTGGGGCTTGTGTTTGGGGACTTGCCGCATGGAAGTCCAAATCCTGGAAGTGGAGCTTTCAGCGGGTGATACTCGGACTCGCTCCCCCCATTCGGGCACTTGTCTGGGGCTTGTGTTTGGGGACTTGCCCCATGGAAGTCCAAATCCTGGAAGTGGAGCTTCCAGCGGGTGGTACTCGGAATCGCTACCCTCAGTTGGGCACCTGTCTGGGGCTTGTGTTTGGGGACTTGCCGCATGGAAGTCCAAATCCTGGAAGTGGAACTTTCAGCGGGTGGTACTCGGACTCGCTCCCCTCAGTCGAGCACCTGTCTGAGGCTTGTGTTTGGGGACTTGCCGCATGGAAGTCCAAATCCTGGAAGTGGAGCTTTCAGCGGGTGATACTCGGACTCGCTCCCCTCAGTAAGGCACCTGTCTGGGGCTTGTGTTTGGGGACTCTCCGCATGGAAGTCCAAATCCTGGAAGTGGAACTTTCAGCGGGTGGAACTCGGACTCGCTCCCCTCAGTTGAGCACCTGTCTGAGGCTTGTGTTTGTGGGCTTTCCCGGTGGAAGTCTAATTCTTGGAAGTGGAGCTTTCAGCGGGTGATACTCGGACTCGCTCCCCCAATTCGGGCACTTGTCTGGGGCTTGTGTTTGGGGACTTGCCGCATGGAAGTCCAAATCCTGGAAGTGGAACTTTCAGCGGGTGGTACTCGGACTCGCTCCCCTCAGTCGAGCACCAGTCTGGGGCTTGTGTTTGGGGACTTGCCGCATGGAAGTCCAAATCCTGGAAGTGGAGCTTTCAGCGGGTGATACTCGGACTCGCTCCCCTCAGTAAGGCACCTGTCTGGGGCTTGTGTTTGGCGACTTGCCGCATGGAAGTCCAAATCCTGGAAGTGGAACTTTCAGCGGGTGGAACTCGGACTCGCTCCCCTCAGTTGAGCACCTGTCTGAGGCTTGTGTCTGTGGGCTTTCCCGGTGGAAGTCTAAATCCTGGAAGTGGAGCTTTCAGCGGGTGATACTCGGACTCGCTCCCCCCATTCGGGCACTTGTCTGGGGCTTGTGTTTGGGGACTTGCCGCATGGAAGTCCAAATCCTGGAAGTGGAGCTTTCAGCGGGTGATTCTCGGACTCGCTCCCCTCAGTAAGGCACCTGTCTGGGGCTTGTGTTTGGGGACTTGCCGCATGGAAGTCCAAATCCTGGAAGTGGAACTTTCAGCGGGTGGAACTCGGACTCGCTCCCCTCAGTTGAGCACCTGTCTGAGGCTTGTGTTTGTGGGCTTTCCGGTGGAAGTCTAAATCCTGGAAGTGGAGCTTTCAGCGGGTGATACTCGGACTCGCTCCCCCAATTCGGGCACTTGTCTGGGGCTTGTGTTTGGGGACTTGCCGCATGGAAGTCCAAATCCTGGAAGTGGAACTTTCAGCGGGTGGTACTCGGACTCGCTCCCCTCAGTCGAGCACCTGTCTGAGGCTTGTGTTTGGGGACTTGCCGCATGGAAGTCCAAATCCTGGAAGTGGAGCTTTCAGCGGGTGATATTCGGACTCGCTCCCCTCAGTCGAGCACCTGTCTGGGGCTTGTGTTTGGCGACTTGCCGCATGGAAGTCCAAATCCTGGAAGTGGAACTTTCAGCGGGTGGAACTCGGACTCGCTCCCCTCAGTTGAGCACCTGTCTGAGGCTTGTGTCTGTGGGCTTTCCCGGTGGAAGTCTAAATCCTGGAAGTGGAGCTTTCAGCGGGTGATACTCGGACTCGCTCCCCCCATTCGGGCACTTGTCTGGGGCTTGTGTTTGGGGACTTGCCGCATGGAAGTCCAAATCCTGGAAGTGGAGCTTTCAGCGGGTGATTCTCGGACTCGCTCCCCTCAGTAAGGCACCTGTCTGGGGCTTGTGTTTGGGGACTTGCCGCATGGAAGTCCAAATCCTGGAAGTGGAACTTTCAGCGGGTGGAACTCGGACTCGCTCCCCTCAGTTGAGCACCTGTCTGAGGCTTGTGTTTGTGGGCTTTCCCGGTGGAAGTCTAAATCCTGGAAGTGGAGCTTTCAGCGGGTGATACTCGGACTCGCTCCCCCCATTCGGGCACTTGTCTGGGGCTTGTGTTTGGGGACTTGCCGCATGGAAGTCCAAATCCTGGAAGTGGAGCTTTCAGCGGGTGATACTCGGACTCGCTCCCCCCATTCGGACACTTGTCTGGGGCTTGTGTTTGGGGACTTGACCCAAGGAAGTCCAAATCCTGGAAGTGGAACTTTCAGCGGGTGGTACTCGGACTCGCTCCCCTCAGTCGAGCACCTGTCTGAGGCTTGTGTTTGGGGACTTGCCGCATGGAAGTCCAAATCCTGGAAGTGGAGCTTTCAGCGGGTGATAATCGGACTCGCTCCCCTCAGTAAGGCACCTGTCTGGGGCTTGTGTTTGGCGACTTGCTGCATGGAAGTCCAAATCCTGGAAGTGGAACTTTCAGCGGGTGGAACTCGGACTCGCTCCCCTCAGTTAAGCACCTGTCTGAGGCTTGTGTCTGTGGGCTTTCCCGGTGAAAGTCTAAATCCTGGAAGTGGAGCTTTCAGCGGGTGATACTCGGACTCGCTCCCCCCATTCGGGCACTTGCCTGGGGCTTGTGTTTGGGGACTTGCCGCATGGAAGTCCAAATCCTGGAAGTGGAGCTTTCAGCGGGTGACACTGGGACTCGCTCCCCTCAGTTGAGCACCTGTCTGAGGCTTGTGTTTGTGGGCTTTCCCGGTGGAAGTCTAAATCCTGGAAGTGGAGCTTTCAGCGGGTGATACTCGGACTCGCTCCCCCCATTCGGGCACTTGTCTGGGGCTTGTGTTTGGGGACTTACCGCATGGAAGTCCAAATCCTGGAAGTGGAGCTTTCAGCGGGTGATACTCGGACTCGCTCCCCCCATTCGGGCACTTGTCTGGGGCTTGTGTTTGGGGACTTGCCCCATGGAAGTCCAAATCCTGGAAGTGGAACTTTCAGCGGGTGGTACTCGGACTCGCTCCCCTCAGTCGAGCACCTGTCTGAGGCTTGTGTTTGGGGACTTGCCGCATGGAAGTCCAAATCCTGGAAGTGGAGCTTTCAGCGGGTGACACTCGGACTCGCTCCCCTCAGTTGAGCACCTGTCTGAGGCTTGTGTTTGTGGGCTTTCCCGGTGGAAGTCAAAATCCTGGAAGTGGAGCCACCTGTCTGGGGCTTGTGTTTGGCGACTTGCCGCATGGAAGTCCAAATCCTGGAAGTGGAACTTTCAGCGGGTGGAACTCGGACTCGCTCCCCTCAGTTGAGCACCTGTCTGAGGCTTGTGTCTGTGGGCTTTCCCGGTGGAAGTCTAAATCCTGGAAGTGGAGCTTTCAGCGGGTGATACTCGGACTCGCTCCCCCCATTCGGGCACTTGTCTGGGGCTTGTGTTTGGGGACTTGCCGCATGGAAGTCCAAATCCTGGAAGTGGAGCTTTCAGCGGGTGATACTCGGACTCGCTCCCCTCAGTAAGGCACCTGTCTGGGGCTTGTGTTTGGGGACTTGCCGCATGGAAGTCCAAATCCTGGAAGTGGAACTTTCAGCGGGTGGAACTCGGACTCGCTCCCCTCAGTTGAGCACCTGTCTGAGGCTTGTGTTTGTGGGCTTTCCCGGTGGAAGTCTAAATCCTGGAAGTGGAGCTTTCAGCGGGTGATACTCGGACTCGCTCCCCCCATTCGGGCACTTGTCTGGGGCTTGTGTTTGGGGACTTGCCGCATGGAAGTCCAAATCCTGGAAGTGGAGCTTTCAGCGGGTGATGCTCGGACTCGCTCCCCCCATTCGGGCACTTGTCTGGGGCTTGTGTTTGGGGACTTGCTGCATGGAAGTCCAAATCCTGGAAGTGGAACTTTCAGCGGGTGGTACTCGGACTCGCTCCCCTCAGTCGAGCACCTGTCTGAGTCTTGTGTTTGGGGACTTACCCCATGGAAGTCCAAATCCTGGAAGTGGAACTTCCAGCGGGTGATACTGGGACTCGCTCGCCTCAGTCGGGCACCTGTCTTGGGCTTGTGTTTGGGGACTTGCCCCATGGAAGTCCAAATCCTGGAAGTGGAACTTTCAGCGGGTTGTACTCAGACTCGCTCCCCTCAGTTGAGCACCTGTCTGAGGCTTGTGTTTGTGGGCTTGCCTGGTGGAAGTCTTAATCCTGGAAGTGGAGCTTTCAGCGGGTTATGCTCGGACTCGCTCCCCCCACTCGGGCACTTGTCTGGGGCTTGTGTTTGGGGACTTGCCCCATGGAAGTCCAAATCCTGGAAGTGGAACTTCCAGCGGGTGGTACTCGGAATCGCTCCCCCCATTCGGGCACTTGTCTGGGGCTTGTGTTTGGGGACTTGCCGCATGGAAGTCCAAATCCTGGAAGTGGAGCTTTCAGCGGGTGATACTCGGACTCGCTCCCCTCAGTAAGGCACCTGTCTGGGGCTTGTGTTTGGGGACTTGCCGCATGGAAGTCCAAATCCTGGAAGTGGAGCTTTCAGCGGGTGATGCTCGGACTCGCTCCCCCCAGTCGGGCACATGTCTGGGGCTTGTGTTTGGGGACTTGCCCCATGGAAGTTCAAATCCTGGAAGTGGAACTTTCAGCGGGTGGAACTCGGAATCGCTCCCCTCAATTGAGCACCTGTCTGATGCTTGTGTTTGTGGGCTTTCCCGGTGGAAGTCTAAATCCTGGAAGTGGAGCTTTCAGCGGGTGATACTCGGACTCGCTCCCCCCATTCGGGCACTTGTCTGGGGCTTGTGTTTGGGGACTTGCCGCATGGAAGTCCAAATCCTGGAAGTGGAGCTTTCAGCGGGTGATGCTCGGACTCGCTCCCCCCATTCGGGCACTTGTCTGGGGCTTGTGTTTGGGGACTTGCCCCATGGAAGTCTAAATCCTGGAAATGGAACTTTCAGCGGTTGGTACTCGGACTCGCTCCCCTCAGTCGAGCACCTGTCTGAGGCTTGTGTTTGGGGACTTGCCGCATGGAAGTCCAAATCCTGGAAGTGGAGCTTTCAGCGGGTGATACTCGGACTCGCTCCCCTCAGTAAGGCACCTGTCTGGGGCTTGTGTTTGGGGACTTGCCGCATGGAAGTCAAAATCCTGGAAGTGGAACTTTCAGCGGGTGGAACTCGGACTCGCTCCCCTCAGTTGAGCACCTGTCTGAGGCTTGTGTTTGTGGGCTTTCCCGGTGGAAGTCTAAATCCTGGAAGTGGAGCTTTCAGCGGGTGATACTCGGACTCGCTCCCCCCATTCGGGCACTTGTCTGGGGCTTATGATTGGGGACTTGCCGCATGGAAGTCCAAATCCTGGAAGTGGAGCTTTCAGCGGGTTACACTCGGACTCGCTCCCCTCAGTTGAGCACCTGTCTGAGGCTTGTGTTTGTGGGCTTTCCCGGTGGAAGTCTAAATCCTGGAAGTGGAGCTTTCAGCGGGTGATACTCGGACTCGCTCCCCCCATTCGGGCACTTGTCTGGGGCTTGTGTTTGGGGACTTGCCGCATGGAAGTCCAAATCCTGGAAGTGGAGCTTTCAGCGGGTGATCCTCGGACTCGCTCCCCCCATTCGGGCACTTGTCTGGGGCTTGTGTTTGGGGACTTGCCGCATGGAAGTCCAAATCCTGGAAGTGGAGCTTTCAGCGGGTGATGCTCGGACTCGCTCCCCTCAGTAAGGCACATGTCTGGGGCTTGTATTTGGGGACTTGCCGCATGGAAGTCCAAATCCTGGAAGTGGAGCTTTCAGCGGTGGATGCTCAGACTCGCTCCCCCCAGTCGGGCACTTGTCTGGGGCTTGTGTTTGGGGACTTGCCGCATGGAAGTCCAAATCCTGGAAGTGGAGCTTTCAGCGGGTGATACTCGGACTCGCTCCCCCCATTCGGGCACTTGTCTGGGGCTTGTGTTTGGGGACTTGCCCCATGGAAGTCCAAATCCTGGAAGTGGAGCTTTCAGCGGGTGATACTCGGACTCGCTCCCCTCAGTAAGGCACCTGTCTGGGGCTTGTGTTTGGGGACTTGCCGCATGGAAGTCCAAATCCTGGAAGTGGAGCTTTCAGCGGGTGATGCTCGGACTCGCTCCCCCCAGTCGGGCACATGTCTGGGGCTTGTGTTTGGGGACTTGCCCCATGGAAGTTCAAATCCTGGAAGTGGAACTTTCAGCGGGTGGAACTCGGAATCGCTCCCCTCAATTGAGCACCTGTCTGATGCTTGTGTTTGTGGGCTTTCCCGGTGGAAGTCTAAATCCTGGAAGTGGAGCTTTCAGCGGGTGATACTCGGACTCGCTCCCCCCATTCGGGCACTTGTCTGGGGCTTGTGTTTGGGGACTTGCCGCATGGAAGTCCAAATCCTGGAAGTGGAGCTTTCAGCGGGTGATGCTCGGACTCGCTCCCCCCATTCGGGCACTTGTCTGGGGCTTGTGTTTGGGGACTTGCCGCATGGAAGTCCAAATCCTGGAAGTGGAGCTTTCAGCGGGTGATACTCGGACTCGCTCCCCTCAGTAAGGCACCTGTCTGGGGCTTGTGTTTGGCGACTTGCCGCATGGAAGTCCAAATCCTGGAAGTGGAACTTTCAGCGGGTGGAACTCGGACTCGCTCCCCTCAGTTGAGCACCTGTCTGAGGCTTGTGTCTGTGGGCTTTCCCGGTGGAAGTCTAAATCGTGGAAGTGGAGCTTTCAGCGGGTGATACTCGGACTCGCTCCCCTCAGTCGAGCACCTGTCTGAGGCTTGTGTTTGGGGACTTGCCGCATGGAAGTCCAAATCCTGGAAGTGGAGCTTTCAGCGGGTGATACTCGGACTCGCTCCCCTCAGTAAGGCACCTGTCTGGGGCTTGTGTTTGGCGACTTGCCGCATGGAAGTCCAAATCCTGGAAGTGGAACTTTCAGCGGGTGGAACTCGGACTCGCTCCCCTCAGTTGAGCACCTGTCTGAGGCTTGTGTCTGTGGGCTTTCCCGGTGGAAGTCTAAATCCTGGAAGTGGAGCTTTCAGCGGGTGATACTCGGACTCGCTCCCCCCATTCGGGCACTTGTCTGGGGCTTGTGTTTGGGGACTTGCCGCATGGAAGTCCAAATCCTGGAAGTGGAGCTTTCAGCGGGTGATTCTCGGACTCGCTCCCCTCAGTAAGGCACCTGTCTGGGGCTTGTGTTTGGGGACTTGCCGCATGGAAGTCCAAATCCTGGTAGTGGAACTTTCAGCGGGTGGAACTCGGACTCGCTCCCCTCAGTTGAGCACCTGTCTGAGGCTTGTGTTTGTGGGCTTTCCCGGTGGAAGTCTAAATCCTGGAAGTGGAGCTTTCAGCGGGTGATACTCGGACTCGCTCCCCCCAATCGGGCACTTGTCTGGGGCTTGTGTTTGGGGACTTGCCGCATGGAAGTCCAAATCCTGGAAGTGGAGCTTTCAGCGGGTGATCCTCGGACTCGCTCCCCCCATTCGGGCACTTGTCTGGGGCTTGTGTTTGGGGACTTGACCCAAGGAAGTCCAAATCCTGGAAGTGGAACTTTCAGCGGGTGGAACTCGGACTCGCTCCCCTCAGTTGAGCACCTGTCTGAGGCTTGTGTTTGGGGACTTGCCGCATGGAAGTCCAAATCCTGGAAGTGGAACTTTCAGCGGGTGGTACTCGGACTCGCTCCCCTCAGTCGAGCACCTGTCTGAGGCTTGTGTTTGGGGACTTGCCGCATGGAAGTCCAAATCCTGGAAGTGGAGCTTTCAGCGGGTGATACTCGGACTCGCTCCCCTCAGTAAGGCACCTGTCTGGGGCTTGTGTTTGGGGACTTGCCGCATGGAAGTCCAAATCCTGGAAGTGGAACTTTCAGCTGGTGGAACTCGGACTCGCTCCCCTCAGTTGAGCACCTGTCTGAGGCTTGTGTTTGTGGGCTTTCCGGTGGAAGTCTAAATCCTGGAAGTGGAGCTTTCAGCGGGTGATACTCGGACTCGCTCCCCCAATTCGGGCACTTGTCTGGGGCTTGTGTTTGGGGACTTGCCGCATGGAAGTCCAAATCCTGGAAGTGGAACTTTCAGCGGGTGGTACTCGGACTCGCTCCCCTCAGTCGAGCACCTGTCTGAGGCTTGTGTTTGGGGACTTGCCGCATGGAAGTCCAAATCCTGGAAGTGGAGCTTTCAGCGGGTGATACTCTGACTCGCTCCCCTCAGTAAGGCACCTGTCTGGGGCTTGTGTTTGGCGACTTGCCGCATGGAAGTCCAAATCCTGGAAGTGGAACTTTCAGCGGGTGGAACTCTGACTCGCTCCCCTCAGTTGAGCACCTGTCTGAGGCTTGTGTCTGTGGGCTTTCCCGTTGGAAGTCTAAATCCTGGAAGTGGAGCTTTCAGCGGGTGATACTCGGACTCGCTCCCCCTATTCGGGCACTAGTCTGGGGCTTGTGTTTGGGGACTTGCCGCATGGAAGTCCAAATCCTGGAAGTGGAGCTTTCAGCGGGTGATTCTCGGACTCGCTCCCCTCAGTAAGGCACCTGTCTGGGGCTTGTGTTTGGGGACTTGCCGCATGGAAGTCCAAATCCTGGAAGTGGAACTTTCAGCGGGTGGAACTCGGACTCGCTCCCCTCAGTTGAGCACCTGTCTGAGGCTTGTGTTTGTGGGCTTTCCCGGTGGAAGTCTAAATCCTGGAAGTGGAGCTTTCAGCGGGTGATACTCGGACTCGCTCCCCCCATTCGGGCACTTGTCTGGGGCTTGTGTTTGGGGACTTGCCGCATGGAAGTCCAAATCCTGGAAGTGGAGCTTTCAGCGGGTGATACTCGGACTCGCTCCCCCCATTCGGGCACTTGTCTGGGGCTTGTGTTTGGGGACTTGACCCAAGGAAGTTCAAATCCTGGAAGTGGAACTTTCAGCGGGTGGTACTCGGACTCGCTCCCCTCAGTCGAGCACCTGTCTGAGGCTTGTGTTTGGGGACTTGCCGCATGGAAGTCCAAATCCTGGAAGTGGAGCTTTCAGCGGGTGATAATCGGACTCGCTCCCCTCAGTAAGGCACCTGTCTGGGGCTTGTGTTTGGCGACTTGCTGCATGGAAGTCCAAATCCTGGAAGTGGAACTTTCAGCGGGTGGAACTCGGACTCGCTCCCCTCAGTTGAGCACCTGTCTGAGGCTTGTGTCTGTGGGCTTTCCCGGTGAAAGTCTAAATCCTGGAAGTGGAGTTTTCAGCGGGTGATACTCGGACTCGCTCCCCCCATTCGGGCACTTGCCTGGGGCTTGTGTTTGGGGACTTGCCGCATGGAAGTCCAAATCCTGGAAGTGGAGCTTTCAGCGGGTGATGCTCGGACTCGCTCCCCCCAGTCGGGCACTTGTCTGGGGCTTGTGTTTGGGGACTTGCCCCATGGAAGTCCAAATTCTGGAAGTGGAACTTTCAGCGGGTGGAACTCGGACTCGCTCCCCTCAGTTGAGCACCTGTCTGAGGCTTGTGTTTTGGGCTTTCCCGGTGGAAGTCTAAATCCAGGAAGTGGAGCTTTCAGCGGGTTATACTCGGACTCGCTCCCCCCATTCGGGCACTTGTCTGGGGCTTGTGTTTGGGGACTTGCCGCATGGAAGTCCAAATCCTGGAAGTGGAGCTTTCAGCGGGTGATGCTCGGACTCGCTCCCCTCAGTCGAGCACCTGTCTGAGGCTTGTGTTTGGGGACTTGCCGCATGGAAGTCCAAATCCTGGAAGTGGAGCTTTCAGCGGGTGATACTCGGACTCGCTCCCCTCAGTAAGGCACCTGTCTGGGGCTTGTGTTTGGGGACTTGCCGCATGGAAGTCCAAATCCTGGAAGTGGAACTTTCAGCGGGTGGAACTCGGACTCGCTCCCCTCAGTTGAGCACCTGTCTGAGGCTTGTGTTTGTGGGCTTTCCCGGTGGAAGTCTAATTCTTGGAAGTGGAGCTTTCAGCGGGTGATACTCGGACTCGCTCCCCCCATTCGGGCACTTGTCTGGGGCTTGTGTTTGGGGACTTGCCGCATGGAAGTCCAAATCCTGGAAGTGGAGCTTTCAGCGGGTGATCCTCGGACTCGCTCCCCCCATTCGGGCACTTGTCTGGGGCTTGTGTTTGGGGACTTGCCGCATGGAAGTCCAAATCCTGGAAGTGGAGCTTTCAGCGGGTGATGCTCGGACTCGCTCCCCCCATTCGGGCACTTGTCTGGGGCTTGTGTTTGGGGACTTGCCCCATGGAAGTCTAAATCCTGGAAATGGAACTTTCAGCGGTTGGTACTCGGACTCGCTCCCCTCAGTCGAGCACCTGTCTGAGGCTTGTGTTTGGGGACTTGCCGCA
This sequence comes from Filicampus tigris, assembly GCF_054856515.1. Lineage (NCBI taxonomy): Eukaryota > Metazoa > Chordata > Actinopteri > Syngnathiformes > Syngnathidae > Filicampus > Filicampus tigris. The sequence goes on along the minus strand of NW_028233411.1, from coordinate 72,978 downwards.
TGGAAGTCCAAATCCTGGAAGTGGAGCTTTCAGCGGGTGATACTCGGACTCGCTCCCCTCAGTAAGGCACCTGTCTGGGGCTTGTGTTTGGGGAATTGCCGCATGGAAGTCAAAATCCTGGAAGTGGAACTTTCAGCGGGTGGAACTCGGACTCGCTCCCCTCAGTTGAGCACCTGTCTGAGGCTTGTGTTTGTGGGCTTTCCCGGTGGAAGTCTAAATCCTGGAAGTGGAGCTTTCAGCGGGTGATACTCGGACTCGCTCCCCCCATTCGGGCACTTGTCTGGGGCTTGTGTTTGGGGACTTGCCGCATGGAAGTCCAAATCCTGGAAGTGGAGCTTTCAGCGGGTGATACTCGGACTCGCTCCCCTCAGTAAGGCACCTGTCTGGGGCTTGTGTTTGGGGACTTGCCGCATGGAAGTCCAAATCCTGGAAGTGGAACTTTCAGCGGGTGGAACTCGGACTCGCTCCCCTCAGTTGAGCACCTGTCTGAGGCTTGTGTTTGTGGGCTTTCCCGGTGGAAGTCTAAATCCTGGAAGTGGAGCTTTCAGCGGGTGATACTCGGACTCGCTCCCCCCATTCGGGCACTTGTCTGGGGCTTGTGTTTGGGGACTTGCCGCATGGAAGTCCAAATCCTGGAAGTGGAGCTTTCAGCGGGTGATGCTCGGACTCGCTCCCCCCATTCGGGCACTTGTCTGGGGCTTGTGTTTGGGGACTTGCTGCATGGAAGTCCAAATCCTGGAAGTGGAACTTTCAGCGGGTGGTACTCGGACTCGCTCCCCTCAGTCGAGCACCTGTCTGAGTCTTGTGTTTGGGGACTTACCCCATGGAAGTCCAAATCCTGGAAGTGGAACTTCCAGCGGGTGATACTGGGACTCGCTCGCCTCAGTCGGGCACCTGTCTTGGGCTTGTGTTTGGGGACTTGCCCCATGGAAGTCCAAATCCTGGAAGTGGAACTTTCAGCGGGTTGTACTCAGACTCGCTCCCCTCAGTTGAGCACCTGTCTGAGGCTTGTGTTTGTGGGCTTGCCTGGTGGAAGTCTTAATCCTGGAAGTGGAGCTTTCAGCGGGTTATGCTCGGACTCGCTCCCCCCACTCGGGCACTTGTCTGGGGCTTGTGTTTGGGGACTTGCCCCATGGAAGTCCAAATCCTGGAAGTGGAACTTCCAGCGGGTGGTACTCGGAATCGCTCCCCCCATTCGGGCACTTGTCTGGGGCTTGTGTTTGGGGACTTGCCGCATGGAAGTCCAAATCCTGGAAGTGGAGCTTTCAGCGGGTGATACTCGGACTCGCTCCCCTCAGTAAGGCACCTGTCTGGGGCTTGTGTTTGGGGACTTGCCGCATGGAAGTCCAAATCCTGGAAGTGGAGCTTTCAGCGGGTGATGCTCGGACTCGCTCCCCCCAGTCGGGCACATGTCTGGGGCTTGTGTTTGGGGACTTGCCCCATGGAAGTTCAAATCCTGGAAGTGGAACTTTCAGCGGGTGGAACTCGGAATCGCTCCCCTCAATTGAGCACCTGTCTGATGCTTGTGTTTGTGGGCTTTCCCGGTGGAAGTCTAAATCCTGGAAGTGGAGCTTTCAGCGGGTGATACTCGGACTCGCTCCCCCCATTCGGGCACTTGTCTGGGGCTTGTGTTTGGGGACTTGCCGCATGGAAGTCCAAATCCTGGAAGTGGAGCTTTCAGCGGGTGATGCTCGGACTCGCTCCCCCCATTCGGGCACTTGTCTGGGGCTTGTGTTTGGGGACTTGCCCCATGGAAGTCTAAATCCTGGAAATGGAACTTTCAGCGGTTGGTACTCGGACTCGCTCCCCTCAGTCGAGCACCTGTCTGAGGCTTGTGTTTGGGGACTTGCCGCATGGAAGTCCAAATCCTGGAAGTGGAGCTTTCAGCGGGTGATACTCGGACTCGCTCCCCTCAGTAAGGCACCTGTCTGGGGCTTGTGTTTGGGGACTTGCCGCATGGAAGTCAAAATCCTGGAAGTGGAACTTTCAGCGGGTGGAACTCGGACTCGCTCCCCTCAGTTGAGCACCTGTCTGAGGCTTGTGTTTGTGGGCTTTCCCGGTGGAAGTCTAAATCCTGGAAGTGGAGCTTTCAGCGGGTGATACTCGGACTCGCTCCCCCCATTCGGGCACTTGTCTGGGGCTTATGATTGGGGACTTGCCGCATGGAAGTCCAAATCCTGGAAGTGGAGCTTTCAGCGGGTTACACTCGGACTCGCTCCCCTCAGTTGAGCACCTGTCTGAGGCTTGTGTTTGTGGGCTTTCCCGGTGGAAGTCTAAATCCTGGAAGTGGAGCTTTCAGCGGGTGATACTCGGACTCGCTCCCCCCATTCGGGCACTTGTCTGGGGCTTGTGTTTGGGGACTTGCCGCATGGAAGTCCAAATCCTGGAAGTGGAGCTTTCAGCGGGTGATCCTCGGACTCGCTCCCCCCATTCGGGCACTTGTCTGGGGCTTGTGTTTGGGGACTTGCCGCATGGAAGTCCAAATCCTGGAAGTGGAACTTTCAGCGGGTGGTACTCGGACTCGCTCCCCTCAGTCGAGCACCTGTCTGAGGCTTGTGTTTGGGGACTTGCCGCATGGAAGTCCAAATCCTGGAAGTGGAGCTTTCAGCGGGTGATACTCGGACTCGCTCCCCTCAGTAAGGCACCTGTCTGGGGCTTGTGTTTGGCGACTTGCCGCATGGAAGTCCAAATCCTGGAAGTGGAACTTTCAGCGGGTGGAACTCGGACTCGCTCCCCTCAGTTGAGCACCTGTCTGAGGCTTGTGTCTGTGGGCTTTCCCGGTGGAAGTCTAAATCCTGGAAGTGGAGCTTTCAGCGGGTGATACTCGGACTCGCTCCCCTCAGTCGAGCACCTGTCTGAGGCTTGTGTTTGGGGACTTGCCGCATGGAAGTCCAAATCCTGGAAGTGGAGCTTTCAGCGGGTGATACTCGGACTCGCTCCCCTCAGTAAGGCACCTGTCTGGGGCTTGTGTTTGGCGACTTGCCGCATGGAAGTCCAAATCCTGGAAGTGGAACTTTCAGCGGGTGGAACTCGGACTCGCTCCCCTCAGTTGAGCACCTGTCTGAGGCTTGTGTCTGTGGGCTTTCCCGGTGGAAGTCTAAATCCTGGAAGTGGAGCTTTCAGCGGGTGATACTCGGACTCGCTCCCCCCATTCGGGCACTTGTCTGGGGCTTGTGTTTGGGGACTTGCCGCATGGAAGTCCAAATCCTGGAAGTGGAGCTTTCAGCGGGTGATTCTCAGACTCGCTCCCCTCAGTAAGGCACCTGTCTGGGGCTTGTGTTTGGGGACTTGCCGCATGGAAGTCCAAATCCTGGTAGTGGAACTTTCAGCGGGTGGAACTCGGACTCGCTCCCCTCAGTTGAGCACCTGTCTGAGGCTTGTGTTTGTGGGCTTTCCCGGTGGAAGTCTAAATCCTGGAAGTGGAGCTTTCAGCGGGTGATACTCGGACTCGCTCCCCCCAATCGGGCACTTGTCTGGGGCTTGTGTTTGGGGACTTGCCGCATGGAAGTCCAAATCCTGGAAGTGGAGCTTTCAGCGGGTGATCCTCGGACTCGCTCCCCCCATTCGGGCACTTGTCTGGGGCTTGTGTTTGGGGACTTGCCGCATGGAAGTCCAAATCCTGGAAGTGGAGCTTTCAGCGGGTGATGCTCGGACTCGCTCCCCTCAGTAAGGCACATGTCTGGGGCTTGTATTTGGGGACTTGCCGCATGGAAGTCCAAATCCTGGAAGTGGAGCTTTCAGCGGTGGATGCTCAGACTCGCTCCCCCCAGTCGGGCACTTGTCTGGGGCTTGTGTTTGGGGACTTGCCGCATGGAAGTCCAAATCCTGGAAGTGGAGCTTTCAGCGGGTGATACTCGGACTCGCTCCCCCCATTCGGGCACTTGTCTGGGGCTTGTGTTTGGGGACTTGCCCCATGGAAGTCCAAATCCTGGAAGTGGAGCTTCCAGCGGGTGGTACTCGGAATCGCTACCCTCAGTTGGGCACCTGTCTGGGGCTTGTGTTTGGGGACTTGCCGCATGGAAGTCCAAATCCTGGAAGTGGAACTTTCAGCGGGTGGTACTCGGACTCGCTCCCCTCAGTCGAGCACCTGTCTGAGGCTTGTGTTTGGGGACTTGCCGCATGGAAGTCCAAATCCTGGAAGTGGAGCTTTCAGCGGGTGATACTCGGACTCGCTCCCCTCAGTAAGGCACCTGTCTGGGGCTTGTGTTTGGGGACTCTCCGCATGGAAGTCCAAATCCTGGAAGTGGAACTTTCAGCGGGTGGAACTCGGACTCGCTCCCCTCAGTTGAGCACCTGTCTGAGGCTTGTGTTTGTGGGCTTTCCCGGTGGAAGTCTAATTCTTGGAAGTGGAGCTTTCAGCGGGTGATACTCGGACTCGCTCCCCTCAGTAAGGCACTTGTCTGGGGCTTGTGTTTGGGGACTTGCCGCATGGAAGTCCAAATCCTGGAAGTGGAACTTTCAGCGGGTGGTACTCGGACTCGCTCCCCTCAGTCGAGCACCTGTCTGAGGCTTGTGTTTGGGGACTTGCCGCATGGAAGTCCAAATCCTGGAAGTGGAGCTTTCAGCGGGTGATACTCGGACTCGCTCCCCTCAGTAAGGCACCTGTCTGGGGCTTGTGTTTGGCGACTTGCCGCATGGAAGTCCAAATCCTGGAAGTGGAACTTTCAGCGGGTGGAACTCGGACTCGCTCCCCTCAGTTGAGCACCTGTCTGAGGCTTGTGTCTGTGGGCTTTCCCGGTGGAAGTCTAAATCCTGGAAGTGGAGCTTTCAGCGGGTGATACTCGGACTCGCTCCCCTCAGTCGAGCACCTGTCTGAGGCTTGTGTTTGGGGACTTGCCGCATGGAAGTCCAAATCCTGGAAGTGGAGCTTTCAGCGGGTGATACTCGGACTCGCTCCCCTCAGTAAGGCACCTGTCTGGGGCTTGTGTTTGGCGACTTGCCGCATGGAAGTCCAAATCCTGGAAGTGGAACTTTCAGCGGGTGGAACTCGGACTCGCTCCCCTCAGTTGAGCACCTGTCTGAGGCTTGTGTCTGTGGGCTTTCCCGGTGGAAGTCTAAATCCTGGAAGTGGAGCTTTCAGCGGGTGATACTCGGACTCGCTCCCCCCATTCGGGCACTTGTCTGGGGCTTGTGTTTGGGGACTTGCCGCATGGAAGTCCAAATCCTGGAAGTGGAGCTTTCAGCGGGTGATTCTCAGACTCGCTCCCCTCAGTAAGGCACCTGTCTGGGGCTTGTGTTTGGGGACTTGCCGCATGGAAGTCCAAATCCTGGTAGTGGAACTTTCAGCGGGTGGAACTCGGACTCGCTCCCCTCAGTTGAGCACCTGTCTGAGGCTTGTGTTTGTGGGCTTTCCCGGTGGAAGTCTAAATCCTGGAAGTGGAGCTTTCAGCGGGTGATACTCGGACTCGCTCCCCCCAATCGGGCACTTGTCTGGGGCTTGTGTTTGGGGACTTGCCGCATGGAAGTCCAAATCCTGGAAGTGGAGCTTTCAGCGGGTGATCCTCGGACTCGCTCCCCCCATTCGGGCACTTGTCTGGGGCTTGTGTTTGGGGACTTGCCGCATGGAAGTCCAAATCCTGGAAGTGGAGCTTTCAGCGGGTGATGCTCGGACTCGCTCCCCTCAGTAAGGCACATGTCTGGGGCTTGTATTTGGGGACTTGCCGCATGGAAGTCCAAATCCTGGAAGTGGAGCTTTCAGCGGTGGATGCTCAGACTCGCTCCCCCCAGTCGGGCACTTGTCTGGGGCTTGTGTTTGGGGACTTGCCGCATGGAAGTCCAAATCCTGGAAGTGGAGCTTTCAGCGGGTGATACTCGGACTCGCTCCCCCCATTCGGGCACTTGTCTGGGGCTTGTGTTTGGGGACTTGCCCCATGGAAGTCCAAATCCTGGAAGTGGAGCTTCCAGCGGGTGGTACTCGGAATCGCTACCCTCAGTTGGGCACCTGTCTGGGGCTTGTGTTTGGGGACTTGCCGCATGGAAGTCCAAATCCTGGAAGTGGAACTTTCAGCGGGTGGTACTCGGACTCGCTCCCCTCAGTCGAGCACCTGTCTGAGGCTTGTGTTTGGGGACTTGCCGCATGGAAGTCCAAATCCTGGAAGTGGAGCTTTCAGCGGGTGATACTCGGACTCGCTCCCCTCAGTAAGGCACCTGTCTGGGGCTTGTGTTTGGGGACTCTCCGCATGGAAGTCCAAATCCTGGAAGTGGAACTTTCAGCGGGTGGAACTCGGACTCGCTCCCCTCAGTTGAGCACCTGTCTGAGGCTTGTGTTTGTGGGCTTTCCCGGTGGAAGTCTAATTCTTGGAAGTGGAGCTTTCAGCGGGTGATACTCGGACTCGCTCCCCCAATTCGGGCACTTGTCTGGGGCTTGTGTTTGGGGACTTGCCGCATGGAAGTCCAAATCCTGGAAGTGGAACTTTCAGCGGGTGGTACTCGGACTCGCTCCCCTCAGTCGAGCACCAGTCTGGGGCTTGTGTTTGGGGACTTGCCGCATGGAAGTCCAAATCCTGGAAGTGGAGCTTTCAGCGGGTGATACTCGGACTCGCTCCCCTCAGTAAGGCACCTGTCTGGGGCTTGTGTTTGGCGACTTGCCGCATGGAAGTCCAAATCCTGGAAGTGGAACTTTCAGCGGGTGGAACTCGGACTCGCTCCCCTCAGTTGAGCACCTGTCTGAGGCTTGTGTCTGTGGGCTTTCCCGGTGGAAGTCTAAATCCTGGAAGTGGAGCTTTCAGCGGGTGATACTCGGACTCGCTCCCCCCATTCGGGCACTTGTCTGGGGCTTGTGTTTGGGGACTTGCCGCATGGAAGTCCAAATCCTGGAAGTGGAGCTTTCAGCGGGTGATTCTCGGACTCGCTCCCCTCAGTAAGGCACCTGTCTGGGGCTTGTGTTTGGGGACTTGCCGCATGGAAGTCCAAATCCTGGAAGTGGAACTTTCAGCGGGTGGAACTCGGACTCGCTCCCCTCAGTTGAGCACCTGTCTGAGGCTTGTGTTTGTGGGCTTTCCGGTGGAAGTCTAAATCCTGGAAGTGGAGCTTTCAGCGGGTGATACTCGGACTCGCTCCCCCAATTCGGGCACTTGTCTGGGGCTTGTGTTTGGGGACTTGCCGCATGGAAGTCCAAATCCTGGAAGTGGAACTTTCAGCGGGTGGTACTCGGACTCGCTCCCCTCAGTCGAGCACCTGTCTGAGGCTTGTGTTTGGGGACTTGCCGCATGGAAGTCCAAATCCTGGAAGTGGAGCTTTCAGCGGGTGATATTCGGACTCGCTCCCCTCAGTCGAGCACCTGTCTGGGGCTTGTGTTTGGCGACTTGCCGCATGGAAGTCCAAATCCTGGAAGTGGAACTTTCAGCGGGTGGAACTCGGACTCGCTCCCCTCAGTTGAGCACCTGTCTGAGGCTTGTGTCTGTGGGCTTTCCCGGTGGAAGTCTAAATCCTGGAAGTGGAGCTTTCAGCGGGTGATACTCGGACTCGCTCCCCCCATTCGGGCACTTGTCTGGGGCTTGTGTTTGGGGACTTGCCGCATGGAAGTCCAAATCCTGGAAGTGGAGCTTTCAGCGGGTGATTCTCGGACTCGCTCCCCTCAGTAAGGCACCTGTCTGGGGCTTGTGTTTGGGGACTTGCCGCATGGAAGTCCAAATCCTGGAAGTGGAACTTTCAGCGGGTGGAACTCGGACTCGCTCCCCTCAGTTGAGCACCTGTCTGAGGCTTGTGTTTGTGGGCTTTCCCGGTGGAAGTCTAAATCCTGGAAGTGGAGCTTTCAGCGGGTGATACTCGGACTCGCTCCCCCCATTCGGGCACTTGTCTGGGGCTTGTGTTTGGGGACTTGCCGCATGGAAGTCCAAATCCTGGAAGTGGAGCTTTCAGCGGGTGATACTCGGACTCGCTCCCCCCATTCGGACACTTGTCTGGGGCTTGTGTTTGGGGACTTGACCCAAGGAAGTCCAAATCCTGGAAGTGGAACTTTCAGCGGGTGGTACTCGGACTCGCTCCCCTCAGTCGAGCACCTGTCTGAGGCTTGTGTTTGGGGACTTGCCGCATGGAAGTCCAAATCCTGGAAGTGGAGCTTTCAGCGGGTGATAATCGGACTCGCTCCCCTCAGTAAGGCACCTGTCTGGGGCTTGTGTTTGGCGACTTGCTGCATGGAAGTCCAAATCCTGGAAGTGGAACTTTCAGCGGGTGGAACTCGGACTCGCTCCCCTCAGTTAAGCACCTGTCTGAGGCTTGTGTCTGTGGGCTTTCCCGGTGAAAGTCTAAATCCTGGAAGTGGAGCTTTCAGCGGGTGATACTCGGACTCGCTCCCCCCATTCGGGCACTTGCCTGGGGCTTGTGTTTGGGGACTTGCCGCATGGAAGTCCAAATCCTGGAAGTGGAGCTTTCAGCGGGTGACACTGGGACTCGCTCCCCTCAGTTGAGCACCTGTCTGAGGCTTGTGTTTGTGGGCTTTCCCGGTGGAAGTCTAAATCCTGGAAGTGGAGCTTTCAGCGGGTGATACTCGGACTCGCTCCCCCCATTCGGGCACTTGTCTGGGGCTTGTGTTTGGGGACTTACCGCATGGAAGTCCAAATCCTGGAAGTGGAGCTTTCAGCGGGTGATACTCGGACTCGCTCCCCCCATTCGGGCACTTGTCTGGGGCTTGTGTTTGGGGACTTGCCCCATGGAAGTCCAAATCCTGGAAGTGGAACTTTCAGCGGGTGGTACTCGGACTCGCTCCCCTCAGTCGAGCACCTGTCTGAGGCTTGTGTTTGGGGACTTGCCGCATGGAAGTCCAAATCCTGGAAGTGGAGCTTTCAGCGGGTGACACTCGGACTCGCTCCCCTCAGTTGAGCACCTGTCTGAGGCTTGTGTTTGTGGGCTTTCCCGGTGGAAGTCAAAATCCTGGAAGTGGAGCCACCTGTCTGGGGCTTGTGTTTGGCGACTTGCCGCATGGAAGTCCAAATCCTGGAAGTGGAACTTTCAGCGGGTGGAACTCGGACTCGCTCCCCTCAGTTGAGCACCTGTCTGAGGCTTGTGTCTGTGGGCTTTCCCGGTGGAAGTCTAAATCCTGGAAGTGGAGCTTTCAGCGGGTGATACTCGGACTCGCTCCCCCCATTCGGGCACTTGTCTGGGGCTTGTGTTTGGGGACTTGCCGCATGGAAGTCCAAATCCTGGAAGTGGAGCTTTCAGCGGGTGATACTCGGACTCGCTCCCCTCAGTAAGGCACCTGTCTGGGGCTTGTGTTTGGGGACTTGCCGCATGGAAGTCCAAATCCTGGAAGTGGAACTTTCAGCGGGTGGAACTCGGACTCGCTCCCCTCAGTTGAGCACCTGTCTGAGGCTTGTGTTTGTGGGCTTTCCCGGTGGAAGTCTAAATCCTGGAAGTGGAGCTTTCAGCGGGTGATACTCGGACTCGCTCCCCCCATTCGGGCACTTGTCTGGGGCTTGTGTTTGGGGACTTGCCGCATGGAAGTCCAAATCCTGGAAGTGGAGCTTTCAGCGGGTGATGCTCGGACTCGCTCCCCCCATTCGGGCACTTGTCTGGGGCTTGTGTTTGGGGACTTGCTGCATGGAAGTCCAAATCCTGGAAGTGGAACTTTCAGCGGGTGGTACTCGGACTCGCTCCCCTCAGTCGAGCACCTGTCTGAGTCTTGTGTTTGGGGACTTACCCCATGGAAGTCCAAATCCTGGAAGTGGAACTTCCAGCGGGTGATACTGGGACTCGCTCGCCTCAGTCGGGCACCTGTCTTGGGCTTGTGTTTGGGGACTTGCCCCATGGAAGTCCAAATCCTGGAAGTGGAACTTTCAGCGGGTTGTACTCAGACTCGCTCCCCTCAGTTGAGCACCTGTCTGAGGCTTGTGTTTGTGGGCTTGCCTGGTGGAAGTCTTAATCCTGGAAGTGGAGCTTTCAGCGGGTTATGCTCGGACTCGCTCCCCCCACTCGGGCACTTGTCTGGGGCTTGTGTTTGGGGACTTGCCCCATGGAAGTCCAAATCCTGGAAGTGGAACTTCCAGCGGGTGGTACTCGGAATCGCTCCCCCCATTCGGGCACTTGTCTGGGGCTTGTGTTTGGGGACTTGCCGCATGGAAGTCCAAATCCTGGAAGTGGAGCTTTCAGCGGGTGATACTCGGACTCGCTCCCCTCAGTAAGGCACCTGTCTGGGGCTTGTGTTTGGGGACTTGCCGCATGGAAGTCCAAATCCTGGAAGTGGAGCTTTCAGCGGGTGATGCTCGGACTCGCTCCCCCCAGTCGGGCACATGTCTGGGGCTTGTGTTTGGGGACTTGCCCCATGGAAGTTCAAATCCTGGAAGTGGAACTTTCAGCGGGTGGAACTCGGAATCGCTCCCCTCAATTGAGCACCTGTCTGATGCTTGTGTTTGTGGGCTTTCCCGGTGGAAGTCTAAATCCTGGAAGTGGAGCTTTCAGCGGGTGATACTCGGACTCGCTCCCCCCATTCGGGCACTTGTCTGGGGCTTGTGTTTGGGGACTTGCCGCATGGAAGTCCAAATCCTGGAAGTGGAGCTTTCAGCGGGTGATGCTCGGACTCGCTCCCCCCATTCGGGCACTTGTCTGGGGCTTGTGTTTGGGGACTTGCCCCATGGAAGTCTAAATCCTGGAAATGGAACTTTCAGCGGTTGGTACTCGGACTCGCTCCCCTCAGTCGAGCACCTGTCTGAGGCTTGTGTTTGGGGACTTGCCGCATGGAAGTCCAAATCCTGGAAGTGGAGCTTTCAGCGGGTGATACTCGGACTCGCTCCCCTCAGTAAGGCACCTGTCTGGGGCTTGTGTTTGGGGACTTGCCGCATGGAAGTCAAAATCCTGGAAGTGGAACTTTCAGCGGGTGGAACTCGGACTCGCTCCCCTCAGTTGAGCACCTGTCTGAGGCTTGTGTTTGTGGGCTTTCCCGGTGGAAGTCTAAATCCTGGAAGTGGAGCTTTCAGCGGGTGATACTCGGACTCGCTCCCCCCATTCGGGCACTTGTCTGGGGCTTATGATTGGGGACTTGCCGCATGGAAGTCCAAATCCTGGAAGTGGAGCTTTCAGCGGGTTACACTCGGACTCGCTCCCCTCAGTTGAGCACCTGTCTGAGGCTTGTGTTTGTGGGCTTTCCCGGTGGAAGTCTAAATCCTGGAAGTGGAGCTTTCAGCGGGTGATACTCGGACTCGCTCCCCCCATTCGGGCACTTGTCTGGGGCTTGTGTTTGGGGACTTGCCGCATGGAAGTCCAAATCCTGGAAGTGGAGCTTTCAGCGGGTGATCCTCGGACTCGCTCCCCCCATTCGGGCACTTGTCTGGGGCTTGTGTTTGGGGACTTGCCGCATGGAAGTCCAAATCCTGGAAGTGGAGCTTTCAGCGGGTGATGCTCGGACTCGCTCCCCTCAGTAAGGCACATGTCTGGGGCTTGTATTTGGGGACTTGCCGCATGGAAGTCCAAATCCTGGAAGTGGAGCTTTCAGCGGTGGATGCTCAGACTCGCTCCCCCCAGTCGGGCACTTGTCTGGGGCTTGTGTTTGGGGACTTGCCGCATGGAAGTCCAAATCCTGGAAGTGGAGCTTTCAGCGGGTGATACTCGGACTCGCTCCCCCCATTCGGGCACTTGTCTGGGGCTTGTGTTTGGGGACTTGCCCCATGGAAGTCCAAATCCTGGAAGTGGAGCTTTCAGCGGGTGATACTCGGACTCGCTCCCCTCAGTAAGGCACCTGTCTGGGGCTTGTGTTTGGGGACTTGCCGCATGGAAGTCCAAATCCTGGAAGTGGAGCTTTCAGCGGGTGATGCTCGGACTCGCTCCCCCCAGTCGGGCACATGTCTGGGGCTTGTGTTTGGGGACTTGCCCCATGGAAGTTCAAATCCTGGAAGTGGAACTTTCAGCGGGTGGAACTCGGAATCGCTCCCCTCAATTGAGCACCTGTCTGATGCTTGTGTTTGTGGGCTTTCCCGGTGGAAGTCTAAATCCTGGAAGTGGAGCTTTCAGCGGGTGATACTCGGACTCGCTCCCCCCATTCGGGCACTTGTCTGGGGCTTGTGTTTGGGGACTTGCCGCATGGAAGTCCAAATCCTGGAAGTGGAGCTTTCAGCGGGTGATGCTCGGACTCGCTCCCCCCATTCGGGCACTTGTCTGGGGCTTGTGTTTGGGGACTTGCCGCATGGAAGTCCAAATCCTGGAAGTGGAGCTTTCAGCGGGTGATACTCGGACTCGCTCCCCTCAGTAAGGCACCTGTCTGGGGCTTGTGTTTGGCGACTTGCCGCATGGAAGTCCAAATCCTGGAAGTGGAACTTTCAGCGGGTGGAACTCGGACTCGCTCCCCTCAGTTGAGCACCTGTCTGAGGCTTGTGTCTGTGGGCTTTCCCGGTGGAAGTCTAAATCGTGGAAGTGGAGCTTTCAGCGGGTGATACTCGGACTCGCTCCCCTCAGTCGAGCACCTGTCTGAGGCTTGTGTTTGGGGACTTGCCGCATGGAAGTCCAAATCCTGGAAGTGGAGCTTTCAGCGGGTGATACTCGGACTCGCTCCCCTCAGTAAGGCACCTGTCTGGGGCTTGTGTTTGGCGACTTGCCGCATGGAAGTCCAAATCCTGGAAGTGGAACTTTCAGCGGGTGGAACTCGGACTCGCTCCCCTCAGTTGAGCACCTGTCTGAGGCTTGTGTCTGTGGGCTTTCCCGGTGGAAGTCTAAATCCTGGAAGTGGAGCTTTCAGCGGGTGATACTCGGACTCGCTCCCCCCATTCGGGCACTTGTCTGGGGCTTGTGTTTGGGGACTTGCCGCATGGAAGTCCAAATCCTGGAAGTGGAGCTTTCAGCGGGTGATTCTCGGACTCGCTCCCCTCAGTAAGGCACCTGTCTGGGGCTTGTGTTTGGGGACTTGCCGCATGGAAGTCCAAATCCTGGTAGTGGAACTTTCAGCGGGTGGAACTCGGACTCGCTCCCCTCAGTTGAGCACCTGTCTGAGGCTTGTGTTTGTGGGCTTTCCCGGTGGAAGTCTAAATCCTGGAAGTGGAGCTTTCAGCGGGTGATACTCGGACTCGCTCCCCCCAATCGGGCACTTGTCTGGGGCTTGTGTTTGGGGACTTGCCGCATGGAAGTCCAAATCCTGGAAGTGGAGCTTTCAGCGGGTGATCCTCGGACTCGCTCCCCCCATTCGGGCACTTGTCTGGGGCTTGTGTTTGGGGACTTGCCGCATGGAAGTCCAAATCCTGGAAGTGGAGCTTTCAGCGGGTGATGCTCGGACTCGCTCCCCTCAGTAAGGCACATGTCTGGGGCTTGTATTTGGGGACTTGCCGCATGGAAGTCCAAATCCTGGAAGTGGAGCTTTCAGCGGTGGATGCTCAGACTCGCTCCCCCCAGTCGGGCACTTGTCTGGGGCTTGTGTTTGGGGACTTGCCGCATGGAAGTCCAAATCCTGGAAGTGGAGCTTTCAGCGGGTGATACTCGGACTCGCTCCCCCCATTCGGGCACTTGTCTGGGGCTTGTGTTTGGGGACTTGCCCCATGGAAGTCCAAATCCTGGAAGTGGAGCTTCCAGCGGGTGGTACTCGGAATCGCTACCCTCAGTTGGGCACCTGTCTGGGGCTTGTGTTTGGGGACTTGCCGCATGGAAGTCCAAATCCTGGAAGTGGAACTTTCAGCGGGTGGTACTCGGACTCGCTCCCCTCAGTCGAGCACCTGTCTGAGGCTTGTGTTTGGGGACTTGCCGCATGGAAGTCCAAATCCTGGAAGTGGAGCTTTCAGCGGGTGATACTCGGACTCGCTCCCCTCAGTAAGGCACCTGTCTGGGGCTTGTGTTTGGGGACTCTCCGCATGGAAGTCCAAATCCTGGAAGTGGAACTTTCAGCGGGTGGAACTCTGACTCGCTCCCCTCAGTTGAGCACCTGTCTGAGGCTTGTGTTTGTGGGCTTTCCCGGTGGAAGTCTAATTCTTGGAAGTGGAGCTTTCAGCGGGTGATACTCGGACTCGCTCCCCCAATTCGGGCACTTGTCTGGGGCTTGTGTTTGGGGACTTGCCGCATGGAAGTCCAAATCCTGGAAGTGGAACTTTCAGCGGGTGGTACTCGGACTCGCTCCCCTCAGTCGAGCACCAGTCTGGGGCTTGTGTTTGGGGACTTGCCGCATGGAAGTCCAAATCCTGGAAGTGGAGCTTTCAGCGGGTGATACTCGGACTCGCTCCCCTCAGTAAGGCACCTGTCTGGGGCTTGTGTTTGGCGACTTGCCGCATGGAAGTCCAAATCCTGGAAGTGGAACTTTCAGCGGGTGGAACTCGGACTCGCTCCCCTCAGTTGAGCACCTGTCTGAGGCTTGTGTCTGTGGGCTTTCCCGGTGGAAGTCTAAATCCTGGAAGTGGAGCTTTCAGCGGGTGATACTCGGACTCGCTCCCCCCATTCGGGCACTTGTCTGGGGCTTGTGTTTGGGGACTTGCCGCATGGAAGTCCAAATCCTGGAAGTGGAGCTTTCAGCGGGTGATTCTCGGACTCGCTCCCCTCAGTAAGGCACCTGTCTGGGGCTTGTGTTTGGGGACTTGCCGCATGGAAGTCCAAATCCTGGAAGTGGAACTTTCAGCGGGTGGAACTCGGACTCGCTCCCCTCAGTTGAGCACCTGTCTGAGGCTTGTGTTTGTGGGCTTTCCGGTGGAAGTCTAAATCCTGGAAGTGGAGCTTTCAGCGGGTGATACTCGGACTCGCTCCCCCAATTCGGGCACTTGTCTGGGGCTTGTGTTTGGGGACTTGCCGCATGGAAGTCCAAATCCTGGAAGTGGAACTTTCAGCGGGTGGTACTCGGACTCGCTCCCCTCAGTCGAGCACCTGTCTGAGGCTTGTGTTTGGGGACTTGCCGCATGGAAGTCCAAATCCTGGAAGTGGAGCTTTCAGCGGGTGATATTCGGACTCGCTCCCCTCAGTCGAGCACCTGTCTGGGGCTTGTGTTTGGCGACTTGCCGCATGGAAGTCCAAATCCTGGAAGTGGAACTTTCAGCGGGTGGAACTCGGACTCGCTCCCCTCAGTTGAGCACCTGTCTGAGGCTTGTGTCTGTGGGCTTTCCCGGTGGAAGTCTAAATCCTGGAAGTGGAGCTTTCAGCGGGTGATACTCGGACTCGCTCCCCCCATTCGGGCACTTGTCTGGGGCTTGTGTTTGGGGACTTGCCGCATGGAAGTCCAAATCCTGGAAGTGGAGCTTTCAGCGGGTGATTCTCGGACTCGCTCCCCTCAGTAAGGCACCTGTCTGGGGCTTGTGTTTGGGGACTTGCCGCATGGAAGTCCAAATCCTGGAAGTGGAACTTTCAGCGGGTGGAACTCGGACTCGCTCCCCTCAGTTGAGCACCTGTCTGAGGCTTGTGTTTGTGGGCTTTCCCGGTGGAAGTCTAAATCCTGGAAGTGGAGCTTTCAGCGGGTGATACTCGGACTCTCTCCCCCCATTCGGGCACTTGTCTGGGGCTTGTGTTTGGGGACTTGCCGCATGGAAGTCCAAATCCTGGAAGTGGAGCTTTCAGCGGGTGATACTCGGACTCGCTCCCCCCATTCGGACACTTGTCTGGGGCTTGTGTTTGGGGACTTGACCCAAGGAAGTCCAAATCCTGGAAGTGGAACTTTCAGCGGGTGGTACTCGGACTCGCTCCCCTCAGTCGAGCACCTGTCTGAGGCTTGTGTTTGGGGACTTGCCGCATGGAAGTCCAAATCCTGGAAGTGGAGCTTTCAGCGGGTGATAATCGGACTCGCTCCCCTCAGTAAGGCACCTGTCTGGGGCTTGTGTTTGGCGACTTGCTGCATGGAAGTCCAAATCCTGGAAGTGGAACTTTCAGCGGGTGGAACTCGGACTCGCTCCCCTCAGTTAAGCACCTGTCTGAGGCTTGTGTCTGTGGGCTTTCCCGGTGAAAGTCTAAATCCTGGAAGTGGAGCTTTCAGCGGGTGATACTCGGACTCGCTCCCCCCATTCGGGCACTTGCCTGGGGCTTGTGTTTGGGGACTTGCCGCATGGAAGTCCAAATCCTGGAAGTGGAGCTTTCAGCGGGTGACACTGGGACTCGCTCCCCTCAGTTGAGCACCTGTCTGAGGCTTGTGTTTGTGGGCTTTCCCGGTGGAAGTCTAAATCCTGGAAGTGGAGCTTTCAGCGGGTGATACTCGGACTCGCTCCCCCCATTCGGGCACTTGTCTGGGGCTTGTGTTTGGGGACTTACCGCATGGAAGTCCAAATCCTGGAAGTGGAGCTTTCAGCGGGTGATACTCGGACTCGCTCCCCCCATTCGGGCACTTGTCTGGGGCTTGTGTTTGGGGACTTGCCCCATGGAAGTCCAAATCCTTGAAGTGGAACTTTCAGCGGGTGGTACTCGGACTCGCTCCCCTCAGTCGAGCACCTGTCTGAGGCTTGTGTTTGGGGACTTGCCGCATGGAAGTCCAAATCCTGGAAGTGGAGCTTTCAGCGGGTGACACTCGGACTCGCTCCCCTCAGTTGAGCACCTGTCTGAGGCTTGTGTTTGTGGGCTTTCCCGGTGGAAGTCAAAATCCTGGAAGTGGAGCCACCTGTCTGGGGCTTGTGTTTGGCGACTTGCCGCATGGAAGTCCAAATCCTGGAAGTGGAACTTTCAGCGGGTGGAACTCGGACTCGCTCCCCTCAGTTGAGCACCTGTCTGAGGCTTGTGTCTGTGGGCTTTCCCGGTGGAAGTCTAAATCCTGGAAGTGGAGCTTTCAGCGGGTGATACTCGGACTCGCTCCCCCCATTCGGGCACTTGTCTGGGGCTTGTGTTTGGGGACTTGCCGCATGGAAGTCCAAATCCTGGAAGTGGAGCTTTCAGCGGGTGATACTCGGACTCGCTCCCCTCAGTAAGGCACCTGTCTGGGGCTTGTGTTTGGGGACTTGCCGCATGGAAGTCCAAATCCTGGAAGTGGAACTTTCAGCGGGTGGAACTCGGACTCGCTCCCCTCAGTTGAGCACCTGTCTGAGGCTTGTGTTTGTGGGCTTTCCCGGTGGAAGTCTAAATCCTGGAAGTGGAGCTTTCAGCGGGTGATACTCGGACTCGCTCCCCCCATTCGGGCACTTGTCTGGGGCTTGTGTTTGGGGACTTGCCGCATGGAAGTCCAAATCCTGGAAGTGGAGCTTTCAGCGGGTGATGCTCGGACTCGCTCCCCCCATTCGGGCACTTGTCTGGGGCTTGTGTTTGGGGACTTGCTGCATGGAAGTCCAAATCCTGGAAGTGGAACTTTCAGCGGGTGGTACTCGGACTCGCTCCCCTCAGTCGAGCACCTGTCTGAGTCTTGTGTTTGGGGACTTACCCCATGGAAGTCCAAATCCTGGAAGTGGAACTTCCAGCGGGTGATACTGGGACTCGCTCGCCTCAGTCGGGCACCTGTCTTGGGCTTGTGTTTGGGGACTTGCCCCATGGAAGTCCAAATCCTGGAAGTGGAACTTTCAGCGGGTTGTACTCAGACTCGCTCCCCTCAGTTGAGCACCTGTCTGAGGCTTGTGTTTGTGGGCTTGCCTGGTGGAAGTCTTAATCCTGGAAGTGGAGCTTTCAGCGGGTTATGCTCGGACTCGCTCCCCCCACTCGGGCACTTGTCTGGGGCTTGTGTTTGGGGACTTGCCCCATGGAAGTCCAAATCCTGGAAGTGGAACTTCCAGCGGGTGGTACTCGGAATCGCTCCCCCCATTCGGGCACTTGTCTGGGGCTTGTGTTTGGGGACTTGCCGCATGGAAGTCCAAATCCTGGAAGTGGAGCTTTCAGCGGGTGATACTCGGACTCGCTCCCCTCAGTAAGGCACCTGTCTGGGGCTTGTGTTTGGGGACTTGCCGCATGGAAGTCCAAATCCTGGAAGTGGAGCTTTCAGCGGGTGATGCTCGGACTCGCTCCCCCCAGTCGGGCACATGTCTGGGGCTTGTGTTTGGGGACTTGCCCCATGGAAGTTCAAATCCTGGAAGTGGAACTTTCAGCGGGTGGAACTCGGAATCGCTCCCCTCAATTGAGCACCTGTCTGATGCTTGTGTTTGTGGGCTTTCCCGGTGGAAGTCTAAATCCTGGAAGTGGAGCTTTCAGCGGGTGATACTCGGACTCGCTCCCCCCATTCGGGCACTTGTCTGGGGCTTGTGTTTGGGGACTTGCCACATGGAAGTCCAAATCCTGGAAGTGGAGCTTTCAGCGGGTGATGCTCGGACTCGCTCCCCCCATTCGGGCACTTGTCTGGGGCTTGTGTTTGGGGACTTGCCCCATGGAAGTCTAAATCCTGGAAATGGAACTTTCAGCGGTTGGTACTCGGACTCGCTCCCCTCAGTCGAGCACCTGTCTGAGGCTTGTGTTTGGGGACTTGCCGCATGGAAGTCCAAATCCTGGAAGTGGAGCTTTCAGCGGGTGATACTCGGACTCGCTCCCCTCAGTAAGGCACCTGTCTGGGGCTTGTGTTTGGGGACTTGCCGCATGGAAGTCAAAATCCTGGAAGTGGAACTTTCAGCGGGTGGAACTCGGACTCGCTCCCCTCAGTTGAGCACCTGTCTGAGGCTTGTGTTTGTGGGCTTTCCCGGTGGAAGTCTAAATCCTGGAAGTGGAGCTTTCAGCGGGTGATACTCGGACTCGCTCCCCCCATTCGGGCACTTGTCTGGGGCTTATGATTGGGGACTTGCCGCATGGAAGTCCAAATCCTGGAAGTGGAGCTTTCAGCGGGTTACACTCGGACTCGCTCCCCTCAGTTGAGCACCTGTCTGAGGCTTGTGTTTGTGGGCTTTCCCGGTGGAAGTCTAAATCCTGGAAGTGGAGCTTTCAGCGGGTGATACTCGGACTCGCTCCCCCCATTCGGGCACTTGTCTGGGGCTTGTGTTTGGGGACTTGCCGCATGGAAGTCCAAATCCTGGAAGTGGAGCTTTCAGCGGTGGATGCTCAGACTCGCTCCCCCCAGTCGGGCACTTGTCTGGGGCTTGTGTTTGGGGACTTGCCGCATGGAAGTCCAAATCCTGGAAGTGGAGCTTTCAGCGGGTGATACTCGGACTCGCTCCCCCCATTCGGGCACTTGTCTGGGGCTTGTGTTTGGGGACTTGCCCCATGGAAGTCCAAATCCTGGAAGTGGAGCTTTCAGCGGGTGATACTCGGACTCGCTCCCCTCAGTAAGGCACCTGTCTGGGGCTTGTGTTTGGGGACTTGCCGCATGGAAGTCCAAATCCTGGAAGTGGAGCTTTCAGCGGGTGATGCTCGGACTCGCTCCCCCCAGTCGGGCACATGTCTGGGGCTTGTGTTTGGGGACTTGCCCCATGGAAGTTCAAATCCTGGAAGTGGAACTTTCAGCGGGTGGAACTCGGAATCGCTCCCCTCAATTGAGCACCTGTCTGATGCTTGTGTTTGTGGGCTTTCCCGGTGGAAGTCTAAATCCTGGAAGTGGAGCTTTCAGCGGGTGATACTCGGACTCGCTCCCCCCATTCGGGCACTTGTCTGGGGCTTGTGTTTGGGGACTTGCCGCATGGAAGTCCAAATCCTGGAAGTGGAGCTTTCAGCGGGTGATGCTCGGACTCGCTCCCCCCATTCGGGCACTTGTCTGGGGCTTGTGTTTGGGGACTTGCCCCATGGAAGTCTAAATCCTGGAAATGGAACTTTCAGCGGTTGGTACTCGGACTCGCTCCCCTCAGTCGAGCACCTGTCTGAGGCTTGTGTTTGGGGACTTGCCGCATGGAAGTCCAAATCCTGGAAGTGGAGCTTTCAGCGGGTGATACTCGGACTCGCTCCCCTCAGTAAGGCACCTGTCTGGGGCTTGTGTTTGGGGAATTGCCGCATGGAAGTCAAAATCCTGGAAGTGGAACTTTCAGCGGGTGGAACTCGGACTCGCTCCCCTCAGTTGAGCACCTGTCTGAGGCTTGTGTTTGTGGGCTTTCCCGGTGGAAGTCTAAATCCTGGAAGTGGAGCTTTCAGCGGGTGATACTCGGACTCGTTCCCCCCATTCGGGCACTTGTCTGGGGCTTGTGTTTGGGGACTTGCCGCATGGAAGTCCAAATCCTGGAAGTGGAGCTTTCAGCGGGTGATACTCGGACTCGCTCCCCTCAGTAAGGCACCTGTCTGGGGCTTGTGTTTGGGGACTTGCCGCATGGAAGTCCAAATCCTGGAAGTGGAACTTTCAGCGGGTGGAACTCGGACTCGCTCCCCTCAGTTGAGCACCTGTCTGAGGCTTGTGTTTGTGGGCTTTCCCGGTGGAAGTCTAAATCCTGGAAGTGGAGCTTTCAGCGGGTGATACTCGGACTCGCTCCCCCCATTCGGGCACTTGTCTGGGGCTTGTGTTTGGGGACTTGCCGCATGGAAGTCCAAATCCTGGAAGTGGAGCTTTCAGCGGGTGATGCTCGGACTCGCTCCCCCCATTCGGGCACTTGTCTGGGGCTTGTGTTTGGGGACTTGCTGCATGGAAGTCCAAATCCTGGAAGTGGAACTTTCAGCGGGTGGTACTCGGACTCGCTCCCCTCAGTCGAGCACCTGTCTGAGTCTTGTGTTTGGGGACTTACCCCATGGAAGTCCAAATCCTGGAAGTGGAACTTCCAGCGGGTGATACTGGGACTCGCTCGCCTCAGTCGGGCACCTGTCTTGGGCTTGTGTTTGGGGACTTGCCCCATGGAAGTCCAAATCCTGGAAGTGGAACTTTCAGCGGGTTGTACTCAGACTCGCTCCCCTCAGTTGAGCACCTGTCTGAGGCTTGTGTTTGTGGGCTTGCCTGGTGGAAGTCTTAATCCTGGAAGTGGAGCTTTCAGCGGGTTATGCTCGGACTCGCTCCCCCCACTCGGGCACTTGTCTGGGGCTTGTGTTTGGGGACTTGCCCCATGGAAGTCCAAATCCTGGAAGTGGAACTTCCAGCGGGTGGTACTCGGAATCGCTCCCCCCATTCGGGCACTTGTCTGGGGCTTGTGTTTGGGGACTTGCCGCATGGAAGTCCAAATCCTGGAAGTGGAGCTTTCAGCGGGTGATACTCGGACTCGCTCCCCTCAGTAAGGCACCTGTCTGGGGCTTGTGTTTGGGGACTTGCCGCATGGAAGTCCAAATCCTGGAAGTGGAGCTTTCAGCGGGTGATGCTCGGACTCGCTCCCCCCAGTCGGGCACATGTCTGGGGCTTGTGTTTGGGGACTTGCCCCATGGAAGTTCAAATCCTGGAAGTGGAACTTTCAGCGGGTGGAACTCGGAATCGCTCCCCTCAATTGAGCACCTGTCTGATGCTTGTGTTTGTGGGCTTTCCCGGTGGAAGTCTAAATCCTGGAAGTGGAGCTTTCAGCGGGTGATACTCGGACTCGCTCCCCCCATTCGGGCACTTGTCTGGGGCTTGTGTTTGGGGACTTGCCGCATGGAAGTCCAAATCCTGGAAGTGGAGCTTTCAGCGGGTGATGCTCGGACTCGCTCCCCCCATTCGGGCACTTGTCTGGGGCTTGTGTTTGGGGACTTGCCCCATGGAAGTCTAAATCCTGGAAATGGAACTTTCAGCGGTTGGTACTCGGACTCGCTCCCCTCAGTCGAGCACCTGTCTGAGGCTTGTGTTTGGGGACTTGCCGCATGGAAGTCCAAATCCTGGAAGTGGAGCTTTCAGCGGGTGATACTCGGACTCGCTCCCCTCAGTAAGGCACCTGTCTGGGGCTTGTGTTTGGGGACTTGCCGCATGGAAGTCAAAATCCTGGAAGTGGAACTTTCAGCGGGTGGAACTCGGACTCGCTCCCCTCAGTTGAGCACCTGTCTGAGGCTTGTGTTTGTGGGCTTTCCCGGTGGAAGTCTAAATCCTGGAAGTGGAGCTTTCAGCGGGTGATACTCGGACTCGCTCCCCCCATTCGGGCACTTGTCTGGGGCTTATGATTGGGGACTTGCCGCATGGAAGTCCAAATCCTGGAAGTGGAGCTTTCAGCGGGTTACACTCGGACTCGCTCCCCTCAGTTGAGCACCTGTCTGAGGCTTGTGTTTGTGGGCTTTCCCGGTGGAAGTCTAAATCCTGGAAGTGGAGCTTTCAGCGGGTGATACTCGGACTCGCTCCCCCCATTCGGGCACTTGTCTGGGGCTTGTGTTTGGGGACTTGCCGCATGGAAGTCCAAATCCTGGAAGTGGAGCTTTCAGCGGGTGATCCTCGGACTCGCTCCCCCCATTCGGGCACTTGTCTGGGGCTTGTGTTTGGGGACTTGCCGCATGGAAGTCCAAATCCTGGAAGTGGAACTTTCAGCGGGTGGTACTCGGACTCGCTCCCCTCAGTCGAGCACCTGTCTGAGGCTTGTGTTTGGGGACTTGCCGCATGGAAGTCCAAATCCTGGAAGTGGAGCTTTCAGCGGGTGATACTCGGACTCGCTCCCCTCAGTAAGGCACCTGTCTGGGGCTTGTGTTTGGCGACTTGCCGCATGGAAGTCCAAATCCTGGAAGTGGAACTTTCAGCGGGTGGAACTCGGACTCGCTCCCCTCAGTTGAGCACCTGTCTGAGGCTTGTGTCTGTGGGCTTTCCCGGTGGAAGTCTAAATCCTGGAAGTGGAGCTTTCAGCGGGTGATACTCGGACTCGCTCCCCTCAGTCGAGCACCTGTCTGAGGCTTGTGTTTGGGGACTTGCCGCATGGAAGTCCAAATCCTGGAAGTGGAGCTTTCAGCGGGTGATACTCGGACTCGCTCCCCTCAGTAAGGCACCTGTCTGGGGCTTGTGTTTGGCGACTTGCCGCATGGAAGTCCAAATCCTGGAAGTGGAACTTTCAGCGGGTGGAACTCGGACTCGCTCCCCTCAGTTGAGCACCTGTCTGAGGCTTGTGTCTGTGGGCTTTCCCGGTGGAAGTCTAAATCCTGGAAGTGGAGCTTTCAGCGGGTGATACTCGGACTCGCTCCCCCCATTCGGGCACTTGTCTGGGGCTTGTGTTTGGGGACTTGCCGCATGGAAGTCCAAATCCTGGAAGTGGAGCTTTCAGCGGGTGATTCTCGGACTCGCTCCCCTCAGTAAGGCACCTGTCTGGGGCTTGTGTTTGGGGACTTGCCGCATGGAAGTCCAAATCCTGGTAGTGGAACTTTCAGCGGGTGATACTCGGACTCGCTCCCCCCAATCGGGCACTTGTCTGGGGCTTGTGTTTGGGGACTTGCCGCATGGAAGTCCAAATCCTGGAAGTGGAGCTTTCAGCGGGTGATCCTCGGACTCGCTCCCCCCATTCGGGCACTTGTCTGGGGCTTGTGTTTGGGGACTTGCCGCATGGAAGTCCAAATCCTGGAAGTGGAGCTTTCAGCGGGTGATGCTCGGACTCGCTCCCCTCAGTAAGGCACATGTCTGGGGCTTGTATTTGGGGACTTGCCGCATGGAAGTCCAAATCCTGGAAGTGGAGCTTTCAGCGGTGGATGCTCAGACTCGCTCCCCCCAGTCGGGCACTTGTCTGGGGCTTGTGTTTGGGGACTTGCCGCATGGAAGTCCAAATCCTGGAAGTGGAGCTTTCAGCGGGTGATACTCGGACTCGCTCCCCCCATTCGGGCACTTGTCTGGGGCTTGTGTTTGGGGACTTGCCCCATGGAAGTCCAAATCCTGGAAGTGGAGCTTCCAGCGGGTGGTACTCGGCATCGCTACCCTCAGTTGGGCACCTGTCTGGGGCTTGTGTTTGGGGACTTGCCGCATGGAAGTCCAAATCCTGGAAGTGGAACTTTCAGCGGGTGGTACTCGGACTCGCTCCCCTCAGTCGAGCACCTGTCTGAGGCTTGTGTTTGGGGACTTGCCGCATGGAAGTCCAAATCCTGGAAGTGGAGCTTTCAGCGGGTGATACTCGGACTCGCTCCCCTCAGTAAGGCACCTGTCTGGGGCTTGTGTTTGGGGACTCTCCGCATGGAAGTCCAAATCCTGGAAGTGGAACTTTCAGCGGGTGGAACTCGGACTCGCTCCCCTCAGTTGAGCACCTGTCTGAGGCTTGTGTTTGTGGGCTTTCCCGGTGGAAGTCTAATTCTTGGAAGTGGAGCTTTCAGCGGGTGATACTCGGACTCGCTCCCCCAATTCGGGCACTTGTCTGGGGCTTGTGTTTGGGGACTTGCCGCATGGAAGTCCAAATCCTGGAAGTGGAACTTTCAGCGGGTGGTACTCGGACTCGCTCCCCTCAGTCGAGCACCAGTCTGGGGCTTGTGTTTGGGGACTTGCCGCATGGAAGTCCAAATCCTGGAAGTGGAGCTTTCAGCGGGTGATACTCGGACTCGCTCCCCTCAGTAAGGCACCTGTCTGGGGCTTGTGTTTGGCGACTTGCCGCATGGAAGTCCAAATCCTGGAAGTGGAACTTTCAGCGGGTGGAACTCGGACTCGCTCCCCTCAGTTGAGCACCTGTCTGAGGCTTGTGTCTGTGGGCTTTCCCGGTGGAAGTCTAAATCCTGGAAGTGGAGCTTTCAGCGGGTGATACTCGGACTCGCTCCCCCCATTCGGGCACTTGTCTGGGGCTTGTGTTTGGGGACTTGCCGCATGGAAGTCCAAATCCTGGAAGTGGAGCTTTCAGCGGGTGATTCTCGGACTCGCTCCCCTCAGTAAGGCACCTGTCTGGGGCTTGTGTTTGGGGACTTGCCGCATGGAAGTCCAAATCCTGGAAGTGGAACTTTCAGCGGGTGGAACTCGGACTCGCTCCCCTCAGTTGAGCACCTGTCTGAGGCTTGTGTTTGTGGGCTTTCCGGTGGAAGTCTAAATCCTGGAAGTGGAGCTTTCAGCGGGTGATACTCGGACTCGCTCCCCCAATTCGGGCACTTGTCTGGGGCTTGTGTTTGGGGACTTGCCGCATGGAAGTCCAAATCCTGGAAGTGGAACTTTCAGCGGGTGGTACTCGGACTCGCTCCCCTCAGTCGAGCACCTGTCTGAGGCTTGTGTTTGGGGACTTGCCGCATGGAAGTCCAAATCCTGGAAGTGGAGCTTTCAGCGGGTGATATTCGGACTCGCTCCCCTCAGTCGAGCACCTGTCTGGGGCTTGTGTTTGGCGACTTGCCGCATGGAAGTCCAAATCCTGGAAGTGGAACTTTCAGCGGGTGGAACTTGGACTCGCTCCCCTCAGTTGAGCACCTGTCTGAGGCTTGTGTCTGTGGGCTTTCCCGGTGGAAGTCTAAATCCTGGAAGTGGAGCTTTCAGCGGGTGATACTCGGACTCGCTCCCCCCATTCGGGCACTTGTCTGGGGCTTGTGTTTGGGGACTTGCCGCATGGAAGTCCAAATCCTGGAAGTGGAGCTTTCAGCGGGTGATTCTCGGACTCGCTCCCCTCAGTAAGGCACCTGTCTGGGGCTTGTGTTTGGGGACTTGCCGCATGGAAGTCCAAATCCTGGAAGTGGAACTTTCAGCGGGTGGAACTCGGACTCGCTCCCCTCAGTTGAGCACCTGTCTGAGGCTTGTGTTTGTGGGCTTTCCCGGTGGAAGTCTAAATCCTGGAAGTGGAGCTTTCAGCGGGTGATACTCGGACTCGCTCCCCCCATTCGGGCACTTGTCTGGGGCTTGTGTTTGGGGACTTGCCGCATGGAAGTCCAAATCCTGGAAGTGGAGCTTTCAGCGGGTGATACTCGGACTCGCTCCCCCCATTCGGACACTTGTCTGGGGCTTGTGTTTGGGGACTTGACCCAAGGAAGTCCAAATCCTGGAAGTGGAACTTTCAGCGGGTGGTACTCGGACTCGCTCCCCTCAGTCGAGCACCTGTCTGAGGCTTGTGTTTGGGGACTTGCCGCATGGAAGTCCAAATCCTGGAAGTGGAGCTTTCAGCGGGTGATAATCGGACTCGCTCCCCTCAGTAAGGCACCTGTCTGGGGCTTGTGTTTGGCGACTTGCTGCATGGAAGTCCAAATCCTGGAAGTGGAACTTTCAGCGGGTGGAACTCGGACTCGCTCCCCTCAGTTAAGCACCTGTCTGAGGCTTGTGTCTGTGGGCTTTCCCGGTGAAAGTCTAAATCCTGGAAGTGGAGCTTTCAGCGGGTGATACTCGGACTCGCTCCCCCCATTCGGGCACTTGCCTGGGGCTTGTGTTTGGGGACTTGCCGCATGGAAGTCCAAATCCTGGAAGTGGAGCTTTCAGCGGGTGACACTGGGACTCGCTCCCCTCAGTTGAGCACCTGTCTGAGGCTTGTGTTTGTGGGCTTTCCCGGTGGAAGTCTAAATCCTGGAAGTGGAGCTTTCAGCGGGTGATACTCGGACTCGCTCCCCCCATTCGGGCACTTGTCTGGGGCTTGTGTTTGGGGACTTACCGCATGGAAGTCCAAATCCTGGAAGTGGAGCTTTCAGCGGGTGATACTCGGACTCGCTCCCCCCATTCGGGCACTTGTCTGGGGCTTGTGTTTGGGGACTTGCCCCATGGAAGTCCAAATCCTGGAAGTGGAACTTTCAGCGGGTGGTACTCGGACTCGCTCCCCTCAGTCGAGCACCTGTCTGAGGCTTGTGTTTGGGGACTTGCCGCATGGAAGTCCAAATCCTGGAAGTGGAGCTTTCAGCGGGTGACACTCGGACTCGCTCCCCTCAGTTGAGCACCTGTCTGAGGCTTGTGTTTGTGGGCTTTCCCGGTGGAAGTCAAAATCCTGGAAGTGGAGCCACCTGTCTGGGGCTTGTGTTTGGCGACTTGCCGCATGGAAGTCCAAATCCTGGAAGTGGAACTTTCAGCGGGTGGAACTCGGACTCGCTCCCCTCAGTTGAGCACCTGTCTGAGGCTTGTGTCTGTGGGCTTTCCCGGTGGAAGTCTAAATCCTGGAAGTGGAGCTTTCAGCGGGTGATACTCGGACTCGCTCCCCCCATTCGGGCACTTGTCTGGGGCTTGTGTTTGGGGACTTGCCGCATGGAAGTCCAAATCCTGGAAGTGGAGCTTTCAGCGGGTGATACTCGGACTCGCTCCCCTCAGTAAGGCACCTGTCTGGGGCTTGTGTTTGGGGACTTGCCGCATGGAAGTCCAAATCCTGGAAGTGGAACTTTCAGCGGGTGGAACTCGGACTCGCTCCCCTCAGTTGAGCACCTGTCTGAGGCTTGTGTTTGTGGGCTTTCCCGGTGGAAG
This sequence comes from Filicampus tigris, assembly GCF_054856515.1. Classification (NCBI taxonomy): domain Eukaryota; kingdom Metazoa; phylum Chordata; class Actinopteri; order Syngnathiformes; family Syngnathidae; genus Filicampus; species Filicampus tigris. The sequence continues at coordinate 46,109 of NW_028233411.1, read as the reverse complement.
TCTAAATCCTGGAAGTGGAGCTTTCAGCGGGTGATACTCGGACTCGCTCCCCCCATTCGGGCACTTGTCTGGGGCTTGTGTTTGGGGACTTGCCGCATGGAAGTCCAAATCCTGGAAGTGGAGCTTTCAGCGGGTGATGCTCGGACTCGCTCCCCCCATTCGGGCACTTGTCTGGGGCTTGTGTTTGGGGACTTGCTGCATGGAAGTCCAAATCCTGGAAGTGGAACTTTCAGCGGGTGGTACTCGGACTCGCTCCCCTCAGTCGAGCACCTGTCTGAGTCTTGTGTTTGGGGACTTACCCCATGGAAGTCCAAATCCTGGAAGTGGAACTTCCAGCGGGTGATACTGGGACTCGCTCGCCTCAGTCGGGCACCTGTCTTGGGCTTGTGTTTGGGGACTTGCCCCATGGAAGTCCAAATCCTGGAAGTGGAACTTTCAGCGGGTTGTACTCAGACTCGCTCCCCTCAGTTGAGCACCTGTCTGAGGCTTGTGTTTGTGGGCTTGCCTGGTGGAAGTCTTAATCCTGGAAGTGGAGCTTTCAGCGGGTTATGCTCGGACTCGCTCCCCCCACTCGGGCACTTGTCTGGGGCTTGTGTTTGGGGACTTGCCGCATGGAAGTCCAAATCCTGGAAGTGGAGCTTTCAGCGGTGGATGCTCAGACTCGCTCCCCCCAGTCGGGCACTTGTCTGGGGCTTGTGTTTGGGGACTTGCCGCATGGAAGTCCAAATCCTGGAAGTGGAGCTTTCAGCGGGTGATACTCGGACTCGCTCCCCCCATTCGGGCACTTGTCTGGGGCTTGTGTTTGGGGACTTGCCGCATGGAAGTCCAAATCCTGGAAGTGGAGCTTTCAGCGGGTGATACTCGGACTCGCTCCCCCCATTCGGACACTTGTCTGGGGCTTGTGTTTGGGGACTTGACCCAAGGAAGTCCAAATCCTGGAAGTGGAACTTTCAGCGGGTGGTACTCGGACTCGCTCCCCTCAGTCGAGCACCTGTCTGAGGCTTGTGTTTGGGGACTTGCCGCATGGAAGTCCAAATCCTGGAAGTGGAGCTTTCAGCGGGTGATAATCGGACTCGCTCCCCTCAGTAAGGCACCTGTCTGGGGCTTGTGTTTGGCGACTTGCTGCATGGAAGTCCAAATCCTGGAAGTGGAACTTTCAGCGGGTGGAACTCGGACTCGCTCCCCTCAGTTAAGCACCTGTCTGAGGTTTGTGTCTGTGGGCTTTCCCGGTGAAAGTCTAAATCCTGGAAGTGGAGCTTTCAGCGGGTGATACTCGGACTCGCTCCCCCCATTCGGGCACTTGCCTGGGGCTTGTGTTTGGGGACTTGCCGCATGGAAGTCCAAATCCTGGAAGTGGAGCTTTCAGCGGGTGACACTGGGACTCGCTCCCCTCAGTTGAGCACCTGTCTGAGGCTTGTGTTTGTGGGCTTTCCCGGTGGAAGTCTAAATCCTGGAAGTGGAGCTTTCAGCGGGTGATACTCGGACTCGCTCCCCCCATTCGGGCACTTGTCTGGGGCTTGTGTTTGGGGACTTACCGCATGGAAGTCCAAATCCTGGAAGTGGAGCTTTCAGCGGGTGATACTCGGACTCGCTCCCCCCATTCGGGCACTTGTCTGGGGCTTGTGTTTGGGGACTTGCCCCATGGAAGTCCAAATCCTGGAAGTGGAACTTTCAGCGGGTGGTACTCGGACTCGCTCCCCTCAGTCGAGCACCTGTCTGAGGCTTGTGTTTGGGGACTTGCCGCATGGAAGTCCAAATCCTGGAAGTGGAGCTTTCAGCGGGTGACACTCGGACTCGCTCCCCTCAGTTGAGCACCTGTCTGAGGCTTGTGTTTGTGGGCTTTCCCGGTGGAAGTCAAAATCCTGGAAGTGGAGCCACCTGTCTGGGGCTTGTGTTTGGCGACTTGCCGCATGGAAGTCCAAATCCTGGAAGTGGAACTTTCAGCGGGTGGAACTCGGACTCGCTCCCCTCAGTTGAGCACCTGTCTGAGGCTTGTGTCTGTGGGCTTTCCCGGTGGAAGTCTAAATCCTGGAAGTGGAGCTTTCAGCGGGTGATACTCGGACTCGCTCCCCCCATTCGGGCACTTGTCTGGGGCTTGTGTTTGGGGACTTGCCGCATGGAAGTCCAAATCCTGGAAGTGGAGCTTTCAGCGGGTGATACTCGGACTCGCTCCCCTCAGTAAGGCACCTGTCTGGGGCTTGTGTTTGGGGACTTGCCGCATGGAAGTCCAAATCCTGGAAGTGGAACTTTCAGCGGGTGGAACTCGGACTCGCTCCCCTCAGTTGAGCACCTGTCTGAGGCTTGTGTTTGTGGGCTTTCCCGGTGGAAGTCTAAATCCTGGAAGTGGAGCTTTCAGCGGGTGATACTCGGACTCGCTCCCCCCATTCGGGCACTTGTCTGGGGCTTGTGTTTGGGGACTTGCCGCATGGAAGTCCAAATCCTGGAAGTGGAGCTTTCAGCGGGTGATGCTCGGACTCGCTCCCCCCATTCGGGCACTTGTCTGGGGCTTGTGTTTGGGGACTTGCTGCATGGAAGTCCAAATCCTGGAAGTGGAACTTTCAGCGGGTGGTACTCGGACTCGCTCCCCTCAGTCGAGCACCTGTCTGAGTCTTGTGTTTGGGGACTTACCCCATGGAAGTCCAAATCCTGGAAGTGGAACTTCCAGCGGGTGATACTGGGACTCGCTCGCCTCAGTCGGGCACCTGTCTTGGGCTTGTGTTTGGGGACTTGCCCCATGGAAGTCCAAATCCTGGAAGTGGAACTTTCAGCGGGTTGTACTCAGACTCGCTCCCCTCAGTTGAGCACCTGTCTGAGGCTTGTGTTTGTGGGCTTGCCTGGTGGAAGTCTTAATCCTGGAAGTGGAGCTTTCAGCGGGTTATGCTCGGACTCGCTCCCCCCACTCGGGCACTTGTCTGGGGCTTGTGTTTGGGGACTTGCCCCATGGAAGTCCAAATCCTGGAAGTGGAACTTCCAGCGGGTGGTACTCGGAATCGCTCCCCCCATTCGGGCACTTGTCTGGGGCTTGTGTTTGGGGACTTGCCGCATGGAAGTCCAAATCCTGGAAGTGGAGCTTTCAGCGGGTGATACTCGGACTCGCTCCCCTCAGTAAGGCACCTGTCTGGGGCTTGTGTTTGGGGACTTGCCGCATGGAAGTCCAAATCCTGGAAGTGGAGCTTTCAGCGGGTGATGCTCGGACTCGCTCCCCCCAGTCGGGCACATGTCTGGGGCTTGTGTTTGGGGACTTGCCCCATGGAAGTTCAAATCCTGGAAGTGGAACTTTCAGCGGGTGGAACTCGGAATCGCTCCCCTCAATTGAGCACCTGTCTGATGCTTGTGTTTGTGGGCTTTCCCGGTGGAAGTCTAAATCCTGGAAGTGGAGCTTTCAGCGGGTGATACTCGGACTCGCTCCCCCCATTCGGGCACTTGTCTGGGGCTTGTGTTTGGGGACTTGCCGCATGGAAGTCCAAATCCTGGAAGTGGAGCTTTCAGCGGGTGATGCTCGGACTCGCTCCCCCCATTCGGGCACTTGTCTGGGGCTTGTGTTTGGGGACTTGCCCCATGGAAGTCTAAATCCTGGAAATGGAACTTTCAGCGGTTGGTACTCGGACTCGCTCCCCTCAGTCGAGCACCTGTCTGAGGCTTGTGTTTGGGGACTTGCCGCATGGAAGTCCAAATCCTGGAAGTGGAGCTTTCAGCGGGTGATACTCGGACTCGCTCCCCTCAGTAAGGCACCTGTCTGGGGCTTGTGTTTGGGGACTTGCCGCATGGAAGTCAAAATCCTGGAAGTGGAACTTTCAGCGGGTGGAACTCGGACTCGCTCCCCTCAGTTGAGCACCTGTCTGAGGCTTGTGTTTGTGGGCTTTCCCGGTGGAAGTCTAAATCCTGGAAGTGGAGCTTTCAGCGGGTGATACTCGGACTCGCTCCCCCCATTCGGGCACTTGTCTGGGGCTTATGATTGGGGACTTGCCGCATGGAAGTCCAAATCCTGGAAGTGGAGCTTTCAGCGGGTTACACTCGGACTCGCTCCCCTCAGTTGAGCACCTGTCTGAGGCTTGTGTTTGTGGGCTTTCCCGGTGGAAGTCTAAATCCTGGAAGTGGAGCTTTCAGCGGGTGATACTCGGACTCGCTCCCCCCATTCGGGCACTTGTCTGGGGCTTGTGTTTGGGGACTTGCCGCATGGAAGTCCAAATCCTGGAAGTGGAGCTTTCAGCGGGTGATCCTCGGACTCGCTCCCCCCATTCGGGCACTTGTCTGGGGCTTGTGTTTGGGGACTTGCCGCATGGAAGTCCAAATCCTGGAAGTGGAGCTTTCAGCGGGTGATGCTCGGACTCGCTCCCCTCAGTAAGGCACATGTCTGGGGCTTGTATTTGGGGACTTGCCGCATGGAAGTCCAAATCCTGGAAGTGGAGCTTTCAGCGGTGGATGCTCAGACTCGCTCCCCCCAGTCGGGCACTTGTCTGGGGCTTGTGTTTGGGGACTTGCCGCATGGAAGTCCAAATCCTGGAAGTGGAGCTTTCAGCGGGTGATACTCGGACTCGCTCCCCCCATTCGGGCACTTGTCTGGGGCTTGTGTTTGGGGACTTGCCCCATGGAAGTCCAAATCCTGGAAGTGGAGCTTTCAGCGGGTGATACTCGGACTCGCTCCCCTCAGTAAGGCACCTGTCTGGGGCTTGTGTTTGGGGACTTGCCGCATGGAAGTCCAAATCCTGGAAGTGGAGCTTTCAGCGGGTGATGCTCGGACTCGCTCCCCCCAGTCGGGCACATGTCTGGGGCTTGTGTTTGGGGACTTGCCCCATGGAAGTTCAAATCCTGGAAGTGGAACTTTCAGCGGGTGGAACTCGGAATCGCTCCCCTCAATTGAGCACCTGTCTGATGCTTGTGTTTGTGGGCTTTCCCGGTGGAAGTCTAAATCCTGGAAGTGGAGCTTTCAGCGGGTGATACTCGGACTCGCTCCCCCCATTCGGGCACTTGTCTGGGGCTTGTGTTTGGGGACTTGCCGCATGGAAGTCCAAATCCTGGAAGTGGAGCTTTCAGCGGGTGATGCTCGGACTCGCTCCCCCCATTCGGGCACTTGTCTGGGGCTTGTGTTTGGGGACTTGCCGCATGGAAGTCCAAATCCTGGAAGTGGAGCTTTCAGCGGGTGATACTCGGACTCGCTCCCCTCAGTAAGGCACCTGTCTGGGGCTTGTGTTTGGCGACTTGCCGCATGGAAGTCCAAATCCTGGAAGTGGAACTTTCAGCGGGTGGAACTCGGACTCGCTCCCCTCAGTTGAGCACCTGTCTGAGGCTTGTGTCTGTGGGCTTTCCCGGTGGAAGTCTAAATCCTGGAAGTGGAGCTTTCAGCGGGTGATACTCGGACTCGCTCCCCTCAGTCGAGCACCTGTCTGAGGCTTGTGTTTGGGGACTTGCCGCATGGAAGTCCAAATCCTGGAAGTGGAGCTTTCAGCGGGTGATACTCGGACTCGCTCACCTCAGTAAGGCACCTGTCTGGGGCTTGTGTTTGGCGACTTGCCGCATGGAAGTCCAAATCCTGGAAGTGGAACTTTCAGCGGGTGGAACTCGGACTCGCTCCCCTCAGTTGAGCACCTGTCTGAGGCTTGTGTCTGTGGGCTTTCCCGGTGGAAGTCTAAATCCTGGAAGTGGAGCTTTCAGCGGGTGATACTCGGACTCGCTCCCCCCATTCGGGCACTTGTCTGGGGCTTGTGTTTGGGGACTTGCCGCATGGAAGTCCAAATCCTGGAAGTGGAGCTTTCAGCGGGTGATTCTCGGACTCGCTCCCCTCAGTAAGGCACCTGTCTGGGGCTTGTGTTTGGGGACTTGCCGCATGGAAGTCCAAATCCTGGTAGTGGAACTTTCAGCGGGTGGAACTCGGACTCGCTCCCCTCAGTTGAGCACCTGTCTGAGGCTTGTGTTTGTGGGCTTTCCCGGTGGAAGTCTAAATCCTGGAAGTGGAGCTTTCAGCGGGTGATACTCGGACTCGCTCCCCCCAATCGGGCACTTGTCTGGGGCTTGTGTTTGGGGACTTGCCGCATGGAAGTCCAAATCCTGGAAGTGGAGCTTTCAGCGGGTGATCCTCGGACTCGCTCCCCCCATTCGGGCACTTGTCTGGGGCTTGTGTTTGGGGACTTGCCGCATGGAAGTCCAAATCCTGGAAGTGGAGCTTTCAGCGGGTGATGCTCGGACTCGCTCCCCTCAGTAAGGCACATGTCTGGGGCTTGTATTTGGGGACTTGCCGCATGGAAGTCCAAATCCTGGAAGTGGAGCTTTCAGCGGTGGATGCTCAGACTCGCTCCCCCCAGTCGGGCACTTGTCTGGGGCTTGTGTTTGGGGACTTGCCGCATGGAAGTCCAAATCCTGGAAGTGGAGCTTTCAGCGGGTGATACTCGGACTCGCTCCCCCCATTCGGGCACTTGTCTGGGGCTTGTGTTTGGGGACTTGCCCCATGGAAGTCCAAATCCTGGAAGTGGAGCTTCCAGCGGGTGGTACTCGGAATCGCTACCCTCAGTTGGGCACCTGTCTGGGGCTTGTGTTTGGGGACTTGCCGCATGGAAGTCCAAATCCTGGAAGTGGAACTTTCAGCGGGTGGTACTCGGACTCGCTCCCCTCAGTCGAGCACCTGTCTGAGGCTTGTGTTTGGGGACTTGCCGCATGGAAGTCCAAATCCTGGAAGTGGAGCTTTCAGCGGGTGATACTCGGACTCGCTCCCCTCAGTAAGGCACCTGTCTGGGGCTTGTGTTTGGGGACTCTCCGCATGGAAGTCCAAATCCTGGAAGTGGAACTTTCAGCGGGTGGAACTCGGACTCGCTCCCCTCAGTTGAGCACCTGTCTGAGGCTTGTGTTTGTGGGCTTTCCCGGTGGAAGTCTAATTCTTGGAAGTGGAGCTTTCAGCGGGTGATACTCGGACTCGCTCCCCCAATTCGGGCACTTGTCTGGGGCTTGTGTTTGGGGACTTGCCGCATGGAAGTCCAAATCCTGGAAGTGGAACTTTCAGCGGGTGGTACTCGGACTCGCTCCCCTCAGTCGAGCACCAGTCTGGGGCTTGTGTTTGGGGACTTGCCGCATGGAAGTCCAAATCCTGGAAGTGGAGCTTTCAGCGGGTGATACTCGGACTCGCTCCCCTCAGTAAGGCACCTGTCTGGGGCTTGTGTTTGGCGACTTGCCGCATGGAAGTCCAAATCCTGGAAGTGGAACTTTCAGCGGGTGGAACTCGGACTCGCTCCCCTCAGTTGAGCACCTGTCTGAGGCTTGTGTCTGTGGGCTTTCCCGGTGGAAGTCTAAATCCTGGAAGTGGAGCTTTCAGCGGGTGATACTCGGACTCGCTCCCCCCATTCGGGCACTTGTCTGGGGCTTGTGTTTGGGGACTTGCCGCATGGAAGTCCAAATCCTGGAAGTGGAGCTTTCAGCGGGTGATTCTCGGACTCGCTCCCCTCAGTAAGGCACCTGTCTGGGGCTTGTGTTTGGGGACTTGCCGCATGGAAGTCCAAATCCTGGAAGTGGAACTTTCAGCGGGTGGAACTCGGACTCGCTCCCCTCAGTTGAGCACCTGTCTGAGGCTTGTGTTTGTGGGCTTTCCGGTGGAAGTCTAAATCCTGGAAGTGGAGCTTTGAGCGGGTGATACTCGGACTCGCTCCCCCAATTCGGGCACTTGTCTGGGGCTTGTGTTTGGGGACTTGCCGCATGGAAGTCCAAATCCTGGAAGTGGAACTTTCAGCGGGTGGTACTCGGACTCGCTCCCCTCAGTCGAGCACCTGTCTGAGGCTTGTGTTTGGGGACTTGCCGCATGGAAGTCCAAATCCTGGAAGTGGAGCTTTCAGCGGGTGATATTCGGACTCGCTCCCCTCAGTCGAGCACCTGTCTGGGGCTTGTGTTTGGCGACTTGCCGCATGGAAGTCCAAATCCTGGAAGTGGAACTTTCAGCGGGTGGAACTCGGACTCGCTCCCCTCAGTTGAGCACCTGTCTGAGGCTTGTGTCTGTGGGCTTTCCCGGTGGAAGTCTAAATCCTGGAAGTGGAGCTTTCAGCGGGTGATACTCGGACTCGCTCCCCCCATTCGGGCACTTGTCTGGGGCTTGTGTTTGGGGACTTGCCGCATGGAAATCCAAATCCTGGAAGTGGAGCTTTCAGCGGGTGATTCTCGGACTCGCTCCCCTCAGTAAGGCACCTGTCTGGGGCTTGTGTTTGGGGACTTGCCGCATGGAAGTCCAAATCCTGGAAGTGGAACTTTCAGCGGGTGGAACTCGGACTCGCTCCCCTCAGTTGAGCACCTGTCTGAGGCTTGTGTTTGTGGGCTTTCCCGGTGGAAGTCTAAATCCTGGAAGTGGAGCTTTCAGCGGGTGATACTCGGACTCGCTCCCCCCATTCGGGCACTTGTCTGGGGCTTGTGTTTGGGGACTTGCCGCATGGAAGTCCAAATCCTGGAAGTGGAGCTTTCAGCGGGTGATACTCGGACTCGCTCCCCCCATTCGGACACTTGTCTGGGGCTTGTGTTTGGGGACTTGACCCAAGGAAGTCCAAATCCTGGAAGTGGAACTTTCAGCGGGTGGTACTCGGACTCGCTCCCCTCAGTCGAGCACCTGTCTGAGGCTTGTGTTTGGGGACTTGCCGCATGGAAGTCCAAATCCTGGAAGTGGAGCTTTCAGCGGGTGATAATCGGACTCGCTCCCCTCAGTAAGGCACCTGTCTGGGGCTTGTGTTTGGCGACTTGCTGCATGGAAGTCCAAATCCTGGAAGTGGAACTTTCAGCGGGTGGAACTCGGACTCGCTCCCCTCAGTTAAGCACCTGTCTGAGGCTTGTGTCTGTGGGCTTTCCCGGTGAAAGTCTAAATCCTGGAAGTGGAGCTTTCAGCGGGTGATACTCGGACTCGCTCCCCCCATTCGGGCACTTGCCTGGGGCTTGTGTTTGGGGACTTGCCGCATGGAAGTCCAAATCCTGGAAGTGGAGCTTTCAGCGGGTGACACTGGGACTCGCTCCCCTCAGTTGAGCACCTGTCTGAGGCTTGTGTTTGTGGGCTTTCCCGGTGGAAGTCTAAATCCTGGAAGTGGAGCTTTCAGCGGGTGATACTCGGACTCGCTCCCCCCATTCGGGCACTTGTCTGGGGCTTGTGTTTGGGGACTTACCGCATGGAAGTCCAAATCCTGGAAGTGGAGCTTTCAGCGGGTGATACTCGGACTCGCTCCCCCCATTCGGGCACTTGTCTGGGGCTTGTGTTTGGGGACTTGCCCCATGGAAGTCCAAATCCTGGAAGTGGAACTTTCAGCGGGTGGTACTCGGACTCGCTCCCCTCAGTCGAGCACCTGTCTGAGGCTTGTGTTTGGGGACTTGCCGCATGGAAGTCCAAATCCTGGAAGTGGAGCTTTCAGCGGGTGACACTCGGACTCGCTCCCCTCAGTTGAGCACCTGTCTGAGGCTTGTGTTTGTGGGCTTTCCCGGTGGAAGTCAAAATCCTGGAAGTGGAGCCACCTGTCTGGGGCTTGTGTTTGGCGACTTGCCGCATGGAAGTCCAAATCCTGGAAGTGGAACTTTCAGCGGGTGGAACTCGGACTCGCTCCCCTCAGTTGAGCACCTGTCTGAGGCTTGTGTCTGTGGGCTTTCCCGGTGGAAGTCTAAATCCTGGAAGTGGAGCTTTCAGCGGGTGATACTCGGACTCGCTCCCCCCATTCGGGCACTTGTCTGGGGCTTGTGTTTGGGGACTTGCCGCATGGAAGTCCAAATCCTGGAAGTGGAGCTTTCAGCGGGTGATACTCGGACTCGCTCCCCTCAGTAAGGCACCTGTCTGGGGCTTGTGTTTGGGGACTTGCCGCATGGAAGTCCAAATCCTGGAAGTGGAACTTTCAGCGGGTGGTACTCGGACTCGCTCCCCTCAGTCGAGCACCAGTCTGGGGCTTGTGTTTGGGGACTTGCCGCATGGAAGTCCAAATCCTGGAAGTGGAGCTTTCAGCGGGTGATACTCGGACTCGCTCCCCTCAGTAAGGCACCTGTCTGGGGCTTGTGTTTGGCGACTTGCCGCATGGAAGTCCAAATCCTGGAAGTGGAACTTTCAGCGGGTGGAACTCGGACTCGCTCCCCTCAGTTGAGCACCTGTCTGAGGCTTGTGTCTGTGGGCTTTCCCGGTGGAAGTCTAAATCCTGGAAGTGGAGCTTTCAGCGGGTGATACTCGGACTCGCTCCCCCCATTCGGGCACTTGTCTGGGGCTTGTGTTTGGGGACTTGCCGCATGGAAGTCCAAATCCTGGAAGTGGAGCTTTCAGCGGGTGATTCTCGGACTCGCTCCCCTCAGTAAGGCACCTGTCTGGGGCTTGTGTTTGGGGACTTGCCGCATGGAAGTCCAAATCCTGGAAGTGGAACTTTCAGCGGGTGGAACTCGGACTCGCTCCCCTCAGTTGAGCACCTGTCTGAGGCTTGTGTTTGTGGGCTTTCCGGTGGAAGTCTAAATCCTGGAAGTGGAGCTTTCAGCGGGTGATACTCGGACTCGCTCCCCCAATTCGGGCACTTGTCTGGGGCTTGTGTTTGGGGACTTGCCGCATGGAAGTCCAAATCCTGGAAGTGGAACTTTCAGCGGGTGGTACTCGGACTCGCTCCCCTCAGTCGAGCACCTGTCTGAGGCTTGTGTTTGGGGACTTGCCGCATGGAAGTCCAAATCCTGGAAGTGGAGCTTTCAGCGGGTGATATTCGGACTCGCTCCCCTCAGTCGAGCACCTGTCTGGGGCTTGTGTTTGGCGACTTGCCGCATGGAAGTCCAAATCCTGGAAGTGGAACTTTCAGCGGGTGGAACTCGGACTCGCTCCCCTCAGTTGAGCACCTGTCTGAGGCTTGTGTCTGTGGGCTTTCCCGGTGGAAGTCTAAATCCTGGAAGTGGAGCTTTCAGCGGGTGATACTCGGACTCGCTCCCCCCATTCGGGCACTTGTCTGGGGCTTGTGTTTGGGGACTTGCCGCATGGAAATCCAAATCCTGGAAGTGGAGCTTTCAGCGGGTGATTCTCGGACTCGCTCCCCTCAGTAAGGCACCTGTCTGGGGCTTGTGTTTGGGGACTTGCCGCATGGAAGTCCCAATCCTGGAAGTGGAACTTTCAGCGGGTGGAACTCGGACTCGCTCCCCTCAGTTGAGCACCTGTCTGAGGCTTGTGTTTGTGGGCTTTCCCGGTGGAAGTCTAAATCCTGGAAGTGGAGCTTTCAGCGGGTGATACTCGGACTCGCTCCCCCCATTCGGGCACTTGTCTGGGGCTTGTGTTTGGGGACTTGCCGCATGGAAGTCCAAATCCTGGAAGTGGAGCTTTCAGCGGGTGATACTCGGACTCGCTCCCCCCATTCGGACACTTGTCTGGGGCTTGTGTTTGGGGACTTGACCCAAGGAAGTCCAAATCCTGGAAGTGGAACTTTCAGCGGGTGGTACTCGGACTCGCTCCCCTCAGTCGAGCACCTGTCTGAGGCTTGTGTTTGGGGACTTGCCGCATGGAAGTCCAAATCCTGGAAGTGGAGCTTTCAGCGGGTGATAATCGGACTCGCTCCCCTCAGTAAGGCACCTGTCTGGGGCTTGTGTTTGGCGACTTGCTGCATGGAAGTCCAAATCCTGGAAGTGGAACTTTCAGCGGGTGGAACTCGGACTCGCTCCCCTCAGTTAAGCACCTGTCTGAGGCTTGTGTCTGTGGGCTTTCCCGGTGAAAGTCTAAATCCTGGAAGTGGAGCTTTCAGCGGGTGATACTCGGACTCGCTCCCCCCATTCGGGCACTTGCCTGGGGCTTGTGTTTGGGGACTTGCCGCATGGAAGTCCAAATCCTGGAAGTGGAGCTTTCAGCGGGTGACACTGGGACTCGCTCCCCTCAGTTGAGCACCTGTCTGAGGCTTGTGTTTGTGGGCTTTCCCGGTGGAAGTCTAAATCCTGGAAGTGGAGCTTTCAGCGGGTGATACTCGGACTCGCTCCCCCCATTCGGGCACTTGTCTGGGGCTTGTGTTTGGGGACTTACCGCATGGAAGTCCAAATCCTGGAAGTGGAGCTTTCAGCGGGTGATACTCGGACTCGCTCCCCCCATTCGGGCACTTGTCTGGGGCTTGTGTTTGGGGACTTGCCCCATGGAAGTCCAAATCCTGGAAGTGGAACTTTCAGCGGGTGGTACTCGGACTCGCTCCCCTCAGTCGAGCACCTGTCTGAGGCTTGTGTTTGGGGACTTGCCGCATGGAAGTCCAAATCCTGGAAGTGGAGCTTTCAGCGGGTGACACTCGGACTCGCTCCCCTCAGTTGAGCACCTGTCTGAGGCTTGTGTTTGTGGGCTTTCCCGGTGGAAGTCAAAATCCTGGAAGTGGAGCCACCTGTCTGGGGCTTGTGTTTGGCGACTTGCCGCATGGAAGTCCAAATCCTGGAAGTGGAACTTTCAGCGGGTGGAACTCGGACTCGCTCCCCTCAGTTGAGCACCTGTCTGAGGCTTGTGTCTGTGGGCTTTCCCGGTGGAAGTCTAAATCCTGGAAGTGGAGCTTTCAGCGGGTGATACTCGGACTCGCTCCCCCCATTCGGGCACTTGTCTGGGGCTTGTGTTTGGGGACTTGCCGCATGGAAGTCCAAATCCTGGAAGTGGAGCTTTCAGCGGGTGATACTCGGACTCGCTCCCCTCAGTAAGGCACCTGTCTGGGGCTTGTGTTTGGGGACTTGCCGCATGGAAGTCCAAATCCTGGAAGTGGAACTTTCAGCGGGTGGAACTCGGACTCGCTCCCCTCAGTTGAGCACCTGTCTGAGGCTTGTGTTTGTGGGCTTTCCCGGTGGAAGTCTAAATCCTGGAAGTGGAGCTTTCAGCGGGTGATACTCGGACTCGCTCCCCCCATTCGGGCACTTGTCTGGGGCTTGTGTTTGGGGACTTGCCGCATGGAAGTCCAAATCCTGGAAGTGGAGCTTTCAGCGGGTGATGCTCGGACTCGCTCCCCCCATTCGGGCACTTGTCTGGGGCTTGTGTTTGGGGACTTGCTGCATGGAAGTCCAAATCCTGGAAGTGGAACTTTCAGCGGGTGGTACTCGGACTCGCTCCCCTCAGTCGAGCACCTGTCTGAGTCTTGTGTTTGGGGACTTACCCCATGGAAGTCCAAATCCTGGAAGTGGAACTTCCAGCGGGTGATACTGGGACTCGCTCGCCTCAGTCGGGCACCTGTCTTGGGCTTGTGTTTGGGGACTTGCCCCATGGAAGTCCAAATCCTGGAAGTGGAACTTTCAGCGGGTTGTACTCAGACTCGCTCCCCTCAGTTGAGCACCTGTCTGAGGCTTGTGTTTGTGGGCTTGCCTGGTGGAAGTCTTAATCCTGGAAGTGGAGCTTTCAGCGGGTTATGCTCGGACTCGCTCCCCCCACTCGGGCACTTGTCTGGGGCTTGTGTTTGGGGACTTGCCCCATGGAAGTCCAAATCCTGGAAGTGGAACTTCCAGCGGGTGGTACTCGGAATCGCTCCCCCCATTCGGGCACTTGTCTGGGGCTTGTGTTTGGGGACTTGCCGCATGGAAGTCCAAATCCTGGAAGTGGAGCTTTCAGCGGGTGATACTCGGACTCGCTCCCCTCAGTAAGGCACCTGTCTGGGGCTTGTGTTTGGGGACTTGCCGCATGGAAGTCCAAATCCTGGAAGTGGAGCTTTCAGCGGGTGATGCTCGGACTCGCTCCCCCCAGTCGGGCACATGTCTGGGGCTTGTGTTTGGGGACTTGCCCCATGGAAGTTCAAATCCTGGAAGTGGAACTTTCAGCGGGTGGAACTCGGAATCGCTCCCCTCAATTGAGCACCTGTCTGATGCTTGTGTTTGTGGGCTTTCCCGGTGGAAGTCTAAATCCTGGAAGTGGAGCTTTCAGCGGGTGATACTCGGACTCGCTCCCCCCATTCGGGCACTTGTCTGGGGCTTGTGTTTGGGGACTTGCCGCATGGAAGTCCAAATCCTGGAAGTGGAGCTTTCAGCGGGTGATGCTCGGACTCGCTCCCCCCATTCGGGCACTTGTCTGGGGCTTGTGTTTGGGGACTTGCCCCATGGAAGTCTAAATCCTGGAAATGGAACTTTCAGCGGTTGGTACTCGGACTCGCTCCCCTCAGTCGAGCACCTGTCTGAGGCTTGTGTTTGGGGACTTGCCGCATGGAAGTCCAAATCCTGGAAGTGGAGCTTTCAGCGGGTGATACTCGGACTCGCTCCCCTCAGTAAGGCACCTGTCTGGGGCTTGTGTTTGGGGACTTGCCGCATGGAAGTCAAAATCCTGGAAGTGGAACTTTCAGCGGGTGGAACTCGGACTCGCTCCCCTCAGTTGAGCACCTGTCTGAGGCTTGTGTTTGTGGGCTTTCCCGGTGGAAGTCTAAATCCTGGAAGTGGAGCTTTCAGCGGGTGATACTCGGACTCGCTCCCCCCATTCGGGCACTTGTCTGGGGCTTATGATTGGGGACTTGCCGCATGGAAGTCCAAATCCTGGAAGTGGAGCTTTCAGCGGGTTACACTCGGACTCGCTCCCCTCAGTTGAGCACCTGTCTGAGGCTTGTGTTTGTGGGCTTTCCCGGTGGAAGTCTAAATCCTGGAAGTGGAGCTTTCAGCGGGTGATACTCGGACTCGCTCCCCCCATTCGGGCACTTGTCTGGGGCTTGTGTTTGGGGACTTGCCGCATGGAAGTCCAAATCCTGGAAGTGGAGCTTTCAGCGGGTGATCCTCGGACTCGCTCCCCCCATTCGGGCACTTGTCTGGGGCTTGTGTTTGGGGACTTGCCGCATGGAAGTCCAAATCCTGGAAGTGGAGCTTTCAGCGGGTGATGCTCGGACTCGCTCCCCTCAGTAAGGCACATGTCTGGGGCTTGTATTTGGGGACTTGCCGCATGGAAGTCCAAATCCTGGAAGTGGAGCTTTCAGCGGTGGATGCTCAGACTCGCTCCCCCCAGTCGGGCACTTGTCTGGGGCTTGTGTTTGGGGACTTGCCGCATGGAAGTCCAAATCCTGGAAGTGGAGCTTTCAGCGGGTGATACTCGGACTCGCTCCCCCCATTCGGGCACTTGTCTGGGGCTTGTGTTTGGGGACTTGCCCCATGGAAGTCCAAATCCTGGAAGTGGAGCTTTCAGCGGGTGATACTCGGACTCGCTCCCCTCAGTAAGGCACCTGTCTGGGGCTTGTGTTTGGGGACTTGCCGCATGGAAGTCCAAATCCTGGAAGTGGAGCTTTCAGCGGGTGATGCTCGGACTCGCTCCCCCCAGTCGGGCACATGTCTGGGGCTTGTGTTTGGGGACTTGCCCCATGGAAGTTCAAATCCTGGAAGTGGAACTTTCAGCGGGTGGAACTCGGAATCGCTCCCCTCAATTGAGCACCTGTCTGATGCTTGTGTTTGTGGGCTTTCCCGGTGGAAGTCTAAATCCTGGAAGTGGAGCTTTCAGCGGGTGATACTCGGACTCGCTCCCCCCATTCGGGCACTTGTCTGGGGCTTGTGTTTGGGGACTTGCCGCATGGAAGTCCAAATCCTGGAAGTGGAGCTTTCAGCGGGTGATGCTCGGACTCGCTCCCCCCATTCGGGCACTTGTCTGGGGCTTGTGTTTGGGGACTTGCCGCATGGAAGTCCAAATCCTGGAAGTGGAGCTTTCAGCGGGTGATACTCGGACTCGCTCCCCTCAGTAAGGCACCTGTCTGGGGCTTGTGTTTGGCGACTTGCCGCATGGAAGTCCAAATCCTGGAAGTGGAACTTTCAGCGGGTGGAACTCGGACTCGCTCCCCTCAGTTGAGCACCTGTCTGAGGCTTGTGTCTGTGGGCTTTCCCGGTGGAAGTCTAAATCCTGGAAGTGGAGCTTTCAGCGGGTGATACTCGGACTCGCTCCCCTCAGTCGAGCACCTGTCTGAGGCTTGTGTTTGGGGACTTGCCGCATGGAAGTCCAAATCCTGGAAGTGGAGCTTTCAGCGGGTGATACTCGGACTCGCTCACCTCAGTAAGGCACCTGTCTGGGGCTTGTGTTTGGCGACTTGCCGCATGGAAGTCCAAATCCTGGAAGTGGAACTTTCAGCGGGTGGAACTCGGACTCGCTCCCCTCAGTTGAGCACCTGTCTGAGGCTTGTGTCTGTGGGCTTTCCCGGTGGAAGTCTAAATCCTGGAAGTGGAGCTTTCAGCGGGTGATACTCGGACTCGCTCCCCCCATTCGGGCACTTGTCTGGGGCTTGTGTTTGGGGACTTGCCGCATGGAAGTCCAAATCCTGGAAGTGGAGCTTTCAGCGGGTGATTCTCGGACTCGCTCCCCTCAGTAAGGCACCTGTCTGGGGCTTGTGTTTGGGGACTTGCCGCATGGAAGTCCAAATCCTGGTAGTGGAACTTTCAGCGGGTGGAACTCGGACTCGCTCCCCTCAGTTGAGCACCTGTCTGAGGCTTGTGTTTGTGGGCTTTCCCGGTGGAAGTCTAAATCCTGGAAGTGGAGCTTTCAGCGGGTGATACTCGGACTCGCTCCCCCCAATCGGGCACTTGTCTGGGGCTTGTGTTTGGGGACTTGCCGCATGGAAGTCCAAATCCTGGAAGTGGAGCTTTCAGCGGGTGATCCTCGGACTCGCTCCCCCCATTCGGGCACTTGTCTGGGGCTTGTGTTTGGGGACTTGCCGCATGGAAGTCCAAATCCTGGAAGTGGAGCTTTCAGCGGGTGATGCTCGGACTCGCTCCCCTCAGTAAGGCACATGTCTGGGGCTTGTATTTGGGGACTTGCCGCATGGAAGTCCAAATCCTGGAAGTGGAGCTTTCAGCGGTGGATGCTCAGACTCGCTCCCCCCAGTCGGGCACTTGTCTGGGGCTTGTGTTTGGGGACTTGCCGCATGGAAGTCCAAATCCTGGAAGTGGAGCTTTCAGCGGGTGATACTCGGACTCGCTCCCCCCATTCGGGCACTTGTCTGGGGCTTGTGTTTGGGGACTTGCCCCATGGAAGTCCAAATCCTGGAAGTGGAGCTTCCAGCGGGTGGTACTCGGAATCGCTACCCTCAGTTGGGCACCTGTCTGGGGCTTGTGTTTGGGGACTTGCCGCATGGAAGTCCAAATCCTGGAAGTGGAACTTTCAGCGGGTGGTACTCGGACTCGCTCCCCTCAGTCGAGCACCTGTCTGAGGCTTGTGTTTGGGGACTTGCCGCATGGAAGTCCAAATCCTGGAAGTGGAGCTTTCAGCGGGTGATACTCGGACTCGCTCCCCTCAGTAAGGCACCTGTCTGGGGCTTGTGTTTGGGGACTCTCCGCATGGAAGTCCAAATCCTGGAAGTGGAACTTTCAGCGGGTGGAACTCGGACTCGCTCCCCTCAGTTGAGCACCTGTCTGAGGCTTGTGTTTGTGGGCTTTCCCGGTGGAAGTCTAAATCCTGGAAGTGGAGCTTTCAGCGGGTGATACTCGGACTCGCTCCCCCCAATCGGGCACTTGTCTGGGGCTTGTGTTTGGGGACTTGCCGCATGGAAGTCCAAATCCTGGAAGTGGAGCTTTCAGCGGGTGATCCTCATACTCGCTCCCCCCATTCGGGCACTTGTCTGGGGCTTGTGTTTGGGGACTTGCCGCATGGAAGTCCAAATCCTGGAAGTGGAGCTTTCAGCGGGTGATGCTCGGACTCGCTCCCCTCAGTAAGGCACATGTCTGGGGCTTGTATTTGGGGACTTGCCGCATGGAAGTCCAAATCCTGGAAGTGGAGCTTTCAGCGGTGGATGCTCAGACTCGCTCCCCCCAGTCGGGCACTTGTCTGGGGCTTGTGTTTGGGGACTTGCCGCATGGAAGTCCAAATCCTGGAAGTGGAGCTTTCAGCGGGTGATACTCGGACTCGCTCCCCCCATTCGGGCACTTGTCTGGGGCTTGTGTTTGGGGACTTGCCCCATGGAAGTCCAAATCCTGGAAGTGGAGCTTCCAGCGGGTGGTACTCGGAATCGCTACCCTCAGTTGGGCACCTGTCTGGGGCTTGTGTTTGGGGACTTGCCGCATGGAAGTCCAAATCCTGGAAGTGGAACTTTCAGCGGGTGGTACTCGGACTCGCTCCCCTCAGTCGAGCACCTGTCTGAGGCTTGTGTTTGGGGACTTGCCGCATGGAAGTCCAAATCCTGGAAGTGGAGCTTTCAGCGGGTGATACTCGGACTCGCTCCCCTCAGTAAGGCACCTGTCTGGGGCTTGTGTTTGGGGACTCTCCGCATGGAAGTCCAAATCCTGGAAGTGGAACTTTCAGCGGGTGGAACTCGGACTCGCTCCCCTCAGTTGAGCACCTGTCTGAGGCTTGTGTTTGTGGGCTTTCCCGGTGGAAGTCTAATTCTTGGAAGTGGAGCTTTCAGCGGGTGATACTCGGACTCGCTCCCCCAATTCGGGCACTTGTCTGGGGCTTGTGTTTGGGGACTTGCCGCATGGAAGTCCAAATCCTGGAAGTGGAACTTTCAGCGGGTGGTACTCGGACTCGCTCCCCTCAGTCGAGCACCAGTCTGGGGCTTGTGTTTGGGGACTTGCCGCATGGAAGTCCAAATCCTGGAAGTGGAGCTTTCAGCGGGTGATACTCGGACTCGCTCCCCTCAGTAAGGCACCTGTCTGGGGCTTGTGTTTGGCGACTTGCCGCATGGAAGTCCAAATCCTGGAAGTGGAACTTTCAGCGGGTGGAACTCGGACTCGCTCCCCTCAGTTGAGCACCTGTCTGAGGCTTGTGTCTGTGGGCTTTCCCGGTGGAAGTCTAAATCCTGGAAGTGGAGCTTTCAGCGGGTGATACTCGGACTCGCTCCCCCCATTCGGGCACTTGTCTGGGGCTTGTGTTTGGGGACTTGCCGCATGGAAGTCCAAATCCTGGAAGTGGAGCTTTCAGCGGGTGATTCTCGGACTCGCTCCCCTCAGTAAGGCACCTGTCTGGGGCTTGTGTTTGGGGACTTGCCGCATGGAAGTCCAAATCCTGGAAGTGGAACTTTCAGCGGGTGGAACTCGGACTCGCTCCCCTCAGTTGAGCACCTGTCTGAGGCTTGTGTTTGTGGGCTTTCCGGTGGAAGTCTAAATCCTGGAAGTGGAGCTTTCAGCGGGTGATACTCGGACTCGCTCCCCCAATTCGGGCACTTGTCTGGGGCTTGTGTTTGGGGACTTGCCGCATGGAAGTCCAAATCCTGGAAGTGGAACTTTCAGCGGGTGGTACTCGGACTCGCTCCCCTCAGTCGAGCACCTGTCTGAGGCTTGTGTTTGGGGACTTGCCGCATGGAAGTCCAAATCCTGGAAGTGGAGCTTTCAGCGGGTGATATTCGGACTCGCTCCCCTCAGTCGAGCACCTGTCTGGGGCTTGTGTTTGGCGACTTGCCGCATGGAAGTCCAAATCCTGGAAGTGGAACTTTCAGCGGGTGGAACTCGGACTCGCTCCCCTCAGTTGAGCACCTGTCTGAGGCTTGTGTCTGTGGGCTTTCCCGGTGGAAGTCTAAATCCTGGAAGTGGAGCTTTCAGCGGGTGATACTCGGACTCGCTCCCCCCATTCGGGCACTTGTCTGGGGCTTGTGTTTGGGGACTTGCCGCATGGAAGTCCAAATCCTGGAAGTGGAGCTTTCAGCGGGTGATTCTCGGACTCGCTCCCCTCAGTAAGGCACCTGTCTGGGGCTTGTGTTTGGGGACTTGCCGCATGGAAGTCCAAATCCTGGAAGTGGAACTTTCAGCGGGTGGAACTCGGACTCGCTCCCCTCAGTTGAGCACCTGTCTGAGGCTTGTGTTTGTGGGCTTTCCCGGTGGAAGTCTAAATCCTGGAAGTGGAGCTTTCAGCGGGTGATACTCGGACTCGCTCCCCCCATTCGGGCACTTGTCTGGGGCTTGTGTTTGGGGACTTGCCGCATGGAAGTCCAAATCCTGGAAGTGGAGCTTTCAGCGGGTGATACTCGGACTCGCTCCCCCCATTCGGACACTTGTCTGGGGCTTGTGTTTGGGGACTTGACCCAAGGAAGTCCAAATCCTGGAAGTGGAACTTTCAGCGGGTGGTACTCGGACTCGCTCCCCTCAGTCGAGCACCTGTCTGAGGCTTGTGTTTGGGGACTTGCCGCATGGAAGTCCAAATCCTGGAAGTGGAGCTTTCAGCGGGTGATAATCGGACTCGCTCCCCTCAGTAAGGCACCTGTCTGGGGCTTGTGTTTGGCGACTTGCTGCATGGAAGTCCAAATCCTGGAAGTGGAACTTTCAGCGGGTGGAACTCGGACTCGCTCCCCTCAGTTAAGCACCTGTCTGAGGCTTGTGTCTGTGGGCTTTCCCGGTGAAAGTCTAAATCCTGGAAGTGGAGCTTTCAGCGGGTGATACTCGGACTCGCTCCCCCCATTCGGGCACTTGCCTGGGGCTTGTGTTTGGGGACTTGCCGCATGGAAGTCCAAATCCTGGAAGTGGAGCTTTCAGCGGGTGACACTGGGACTCGCTCCCCTCAGTTGAGCACCTGTCTGAGGCTTGTGTTTGTGGGCTTTCCCGGTGGAAGTCTAAATCCTGGAAGTGGAGCTTTCAGCGGGTGATACTCGGACTCGCTCCCCCCATTCGGGCACTTGTCTGGGGCTTGTGTTTGGGGACTTACCGCATGGAAGTCCAAATCCTGGAAGTGGAGCTTTCAGCGGGTGATACTCGGACTCGCTCCCCCCATTCGGGCACTTGTCTGGGGCTTGTGTTTGGGGACTTGCCCCATGGAAGTCCAAATCCTGGAAGTGGAACTTTCAGCGGGTGGTACTCGGACTCGCTCCCCTCAGTCGAGCACCTGTCTGAGGCTTGTGTTTGGGGACTTGCCGCATGGAAGTCCAAATCCTGGAAGTGGAGCTTTCAGCGGGTGACACTCGGACTCGCTCCCCTCAGTTGAGCACCTGTCTGAGGCTTGTGTTTGTGGGCTTTCCCGGTGGAAGTCAAAATCCTGGAAGTGGAGCCACCTGTCTGGGGCTTGTGTTTGGCGACTTGCCGCATGGAAGTCCAAATCCTGGAAGTGGAACTTTCAGCGGGTGGAACTCGGACTCGCTCCCCTCAGTTGAGCACCTGTCTGAGGCTTGTGTCTGTGGGCTTTCCCGGTGGAAGTCTAAATCCTGGAAGTGGAGCTTTCAGCGGGTGATACTCGGACTCGCTCCCCCCATTCGGGCACTTGTCTGGGGCTTGTGTTTGGGGACTTGCCGCATGGAAGTCCAAATCCTGGAAGTGGAGCTTTCAGCGGGTGATACTCGGACTCGCTCCCCTCAGTAAGGCACCTGTCTGGGGCTTGTGTTTGGGGACTTGCCGCATGGAAGTCCAAATCCTGGAAGTGGAACTTTCAGCGGGTGGAACTCGGACTCGCTCCCCTCAGTTGAGCACCTGTCTGAGGCTTGTGTTTGTGGGCTTTCCCGGTGGAAGTCTAAATCCTGGAAGTGGAGCTTTCAGCGGGTGATACTCGGACTCGCTCCCCCCATTCGGGCACTTGTCTGGGGCTTGTGTTTGGGGACTTGCCGCATGGAAGTCCAAATCCTGGAAGTGGAGCTTTCAGCGGGTGATGCTCGGACTCGCTCCCCCCATTCGGGCACTTGTCTGGGGCTTGTGTTTGGGGACTTGCTGCATGGAAGTCCAAATCCTGGAAGTGGAACTTTCAGCGGGTGGTACTCGGACTCGCTCCCCTCAGTCGAGCACCTGTCTGAGTCTTGTGTTTGGGGACTTACCCCATGGAAGTCCAAATCCTGGAAGTGGAACTTCCAGCGGGTGATACTGGGACTCGCTCGCCTCAGTCGGGCACCTGTCTTGGGCTTGTGTTTGGGGACTTGCCCCATGGAAGTCCAAATCCTGGAAGTGGAACTTTCAGCGGGTTGTACTCAGACTCGCTCCCCTCAGTTGAGCACCTGTCTGAGGCTTGTGTTTGTGGGCTTGCCTGGTGGAAGTCTTAATCCTGGAAGTGGAGCTTTCAGCGGGTTATGCTCGGACTCGCTCCCCCCACTCGGGCACTTGTCTGGGGCTTGTGTTTGGGGACTTGCCCCATGGAAGTCCAAATCCTGGAAGTGGAACTTCCAGCGGGTGGTACTCGGAATCGCTCCCCCCATTCGGGCACTTGTCTGGGGCTTGTGTTTGGGGACTTGCCGCATGGAAGTCCAAATCCTGGAAGTGGAGCTTTCAGCGGGTGATACTCGGACTCGCTCCCCTCAGTAAGGCACCTGTCTGGGGCTTGTGTTTGGGGACTTGCCGCATGGAAGTCCAAATCCTGGAAGTGGAGCTTTCAGCGGGTGATGCTCGGACTCGCTCCCCCCAGTCGGGCACATGTCTGGGGCTTGTGTTTGGGGACTTGCCCCATGGAAGTTCAAATCCTGGAAGTGGAACTTTCAGCGGGTGGAACTCGGAATCGCTCCCCTCAATTGAGCACCTGTCTGATGCTTGTGTTTGTGGGCTTTCCCGGTGGAAGTCTAAATCCTGGAAGTGGAGCTTTCAGCGGGTGATACTCGGACTCGCTCCCCCCATTCGGGCACTTGTCTGGGGCTTGTGTTTGGGGACTTGCCGCATGGAAGTCCAAATCCTGGAAGTGGAGCTTTCAGCGGGTGATGCTCGGACTCGCTCCCCCCATTCGGGCACTTGTCTGGGGCTTGTGTTTGGGGACTTGCCCCATGGAAGTCTAAATCCTGGAAATGGAACTTTCAGCGGTTGGTACTCGGACTCGCTCCCCTCAGTCGAGCACCTGTCTGAGGCTTGTGTTTGGGGACTTGCCGCATGGAAGTCCAAATCCTGGAAGTGGAGCTTTCAGCGGGTGATACTCGGACTCGCTCCCCTCAGTAAGGCACCTGTCTGGGGCTTGTGTTTGGGGACTTGCCGCATGGAAGTCAAAATCCTGGAAGTGGAACTTTCAGCGGGTGGAACTCGGACTCGCTCCCCTCAGTTGAGCACCTGTCTGAGGCTTGTGTTTGTGGGCTTTCCCGGTGGAAGTCTAAATCCTGGAAGTGGAGCTTTCAGCGGGTGATACTCGGACTCGCTCCCCCCATTCGGGCACTTGTCTGGGGCTTATGATTGGGGACTTGCCGCATGGAAGTCCAAATCCTGGAAGTGGAGCTTTCAGCGGGTTACACTCGGACTCGCTCCCCTCAGTTGAGCACCTGTCTGAGGCTTGTGTTTGTGGGCTTTCCCGGTGGAAGTCTAAATCCTGGAAGTGGAGCTTTCAGCGGGTGATACTCGGACTCGCTCCCCCCATTCGGGCACTTGTCTGGGGCTTGTGTTTGGGGACTTGCCGCATGGAAGTCCAAATCCTGGAAGTGGAGCTTTCAGCGGGTGATCCTCGGACTCGCTCCCCCCATTCGGGCACTTGTCTGGGGCTTGTGTTTGGGGACTTGCCGCATGGAAGTCCAAATCCTGGAAGTGGAGCTTTCAGCGGGTGATGCTCGGACTCGCTCCCCTCAGTAAGGCACATGTCTGGGGCTTGTATTTGGGGACTTGCCGCATGGAAGTCCAAATCCTGGAAGTGGAGCTTTCAGCGGTGGATGCTCAGACTCGCTCCCCCCAGTCGGGCACTTGTCTGGGGCTTGTGTTTGGGGACTTGCCGCATGGAAGTCCAAATCCTGGAAGTGGAGCTTTCAGCGGGTGATACTCGGACTCGCTCCCCCCATTCGGGCACTTGTCTGGGGCTTGTGTTTGGGGACTTGCCCCATGGAAGTCCAAATCCTGGAAGTGGAGCTTTCAGCGGGTGATACTCGGACTCGCTCCCCTCAGTAAGGCACCTGTCTGGGGCTTGTGTTTGGGGACTTGCCGCATGGAAGTCCAAATCCTGGAAGTGGAGCTTTCAGCGGGTGATGCTCGGACTCGCTCCCCCCAGTCGGGCACATGTCTGGGGCTTGTGTTTGGGGACTTGCCCCATGGAAGTTCAAATCCTGGAAGTGGAACTTTCAGCGGGTGGAACTCGGAATCGCTCCCCTCAATTGAGCACCTGTCTGATGCTTGTGTTTGTGGGCTTTCCCGGTGGAAGTCTAAATCCTGGAAGTGGAGCTTTCAGCGGGTGATACTCGGACTCGCTCCCCCCATTCGGGCACTTGTCTGGGGCTTGTGTTTGGGGACTTGCCGCATGGAAGTCCAAATCCTGGAAGTGGAGCTTTCAGCGGGTGATGCTCGGACTCGCTCCCCCCATTCGGGCACTTGTCTGGGGCTTGTGTTTGGGGACTTGCCCCATGGAAGTCTAAATCCTGGAAATGGAACTTTCAGCGGTTGGTACTCGGACTCGCTCCCCTCAGTCGAGCACCTGTCTGAGGCTTGTGTTTGGGGACTTGCCGCATGGAAGTCCAAATCCTGGAAGTGGAGCTTTCAGCGGGTGATACTCGGACTCGCTCCCCTCAGTAAGGCACCTGTCTGGGGCTTGTGTTTGGGGAATTGCCGCATGGAAGTCAAAATCCTGGAAGTGGAACTTTCAGCGGGTGGAACTCGGACTCGCTCCCCTCAGTTGAGCACCTGTCTGAGGCTTGTGTTTGTGGGCTTTCCCGGTGGAAGTCTAAATCCTGGAAGTGGAGCTTTCAGCGGGTGATACTCGGACTCGCTCCCCCCATTCGGGCACTTGTCTGGGGCTTGTGTTTGGGGACTTGCCGCATGGAAGTCCAAATCCTGGAAGTGGAGCTTTCAGCGGGTGATACTCGGACTCGCTCCCCTCAGTAAGGCACCTGTCTGGGGCTTGTGTTTGGGGACTTGCCGCATGGAAGTCCAAATCCTGGAAGTGGAACTTTCAGCGGGTGGAACTCGGACTCGCTCCCCTCAGTTGAGCACCTGTCTGAGGCTTGTGTTTGTGGGCTTTCCCGGTGGAAGTCTAAATCCTGGAAGTGGAGCTTTCAGCGGGTGATACTCGGACTCGCTCCCCCCATTCGGGCACTTGTCTGGGGCTTGTGTTTGGGGACTTGCCGCATGGAAGTCCAAATCCTGGAAGTGGAGCTTTCAGCGGGTGATGCTCGGACTCGCTCCCCCCATTCGGGCACTTGTCTGGGGCTTGTGTTTGGGGACTTGCTGCATGGAAGTCCAAATCCTGGAAGTGGAACTTTCAGCGGGTGGTACTCGGACTCGCTCCCCTCAGTCGAGCACCTGTCTGAGTCTTGTGTTTGGGGACTTACCCCATGGAAGTCCAAATCCTGGAAGTGGAACTTCCAGCGGGTGATACTGGGACTCGCTCGCCTCAGTCGGGCACCTGTCTTGGGCTTGTGTTTGGGGACTTGCCCCATGGAAGTCCAAATCCTGGAAGTGGAACTTTCAGCGGGTTGTACTCAGACTCGCTCCCCTCAGTTGAGCACCTGTCTGAGGCTTGTGTTTGTGGGCTTGCCTGGTGGAAGTCTTAATCCTGGAAGTGGAGCTTTCAGCGGGTTATGCTCGGACTCGCTCCCCCCACTCGGGCACTTGTCTGGGGCTTGTGTTTGGGGACTTGCCCCATGGAAGTCCAAATCCTGGAAGTGGAACTTCCAGCGGGTGGTACTCGGAATCGCTCCCCCCATTCGGGCACTTGTCTGGGGCTTGTGTTTGGGGACTTGCCGCATGGAAGTCCAAATCCTGGAAGTGGAGCTTTCAGCGGGTGATACTCGGACTCGCTCCCCTCAGTAAGGCACCTGTCTGGGGCTTGTGTTTGGGGACTTGCCGCATGGAAGTCCAAATCCTGGAAGTGGAGCTTTCAGCGGGTGATGCTCGGACTCGCTCCCCCCAGTCGGGCACATGTCTGGGGCTTGTGTTTGGGGACTTGCCCCATGGAAGTTCAAATCCTGGAAGTGGAACTTTCAGCGGGTGGAACTCGGAATCGCTCCCCTCAATTGAGCACCTGTCTGATGCTTGTGTTTGTGGGCTTTCCCGGTGGAAGTCTAAATCCTGGAAGTGGAGCTTTCAGCGGGTGATACTCGGACTCGCTCCCCCCATTCGGGCACTTGTCTGGGGCTTGTGTTTGGGGACTTGCCGCATGGAAGTCCAAATCCTGGAAGTGGAGCTTTCAGCGGGTGATGCTCGGACTCGCTCCCCCCATTCGGGCACTTGTCTGGGGCTTGTGTTTGGGGACTTGCCCCATGGAAGTCTAAATCCTGGAAATGGAACTTTCAGCGGTTGGTACTCGGACTCGCTCCCCTCAGTCGAGCACCTGTCTGAGGCTTGTGTTTGGGGACTTGCCGCATGGAAGTCCAAATCCTGGAAGTGGAGCTTTCAGCGGGTGATACTCGGACTCGCTCCCCTCAGTAAGGCACCTGTCTGGGGCTTGTGTTTGGGGACTTGCCGCATGGAAGTCAAAATCCTGGAAGTGGAACTTTCAGCGGGTGGAACTCGGACTCGCTCCCCTCAGTTGAGCACCTGTCTGAGGCTTGTGTTTGTGGGCTTTCCCGGTGGAAGTCTAAATCCTGGAAGTGGAGCTTTCAGCGGGTGATACTCGGACTCGCTCCCCCCATTCGGGCACTTGTCTGGGGCTTATGATTGGGGACTTGCCGCATGGAAGTCCAAATCCTGGAAGTGGAGCTTTCAGCGGGTTACACTCGGACTCGCTCCCCTCAGTTGAGCACCTGTCTGAGGCTTGTGTTTGTGGGCTTTCCCGGTGGAAGTCTAAATCCTGGAAGTGGAGCTTTCAGCGGGTGATACTCGGACTCGCTCCCCCCATTCGGGCACTTGTCTGGGGCTTGTGTTTGGGGACTTGCCGCATGGAAGTCCAAATCCTGGAAGTGGAGCTTTCAGCGGGTGATCCTCGGACTCGCTCCCCCCATTCGGGCACTTGTCTGGGGCTTGTGTTTGGGGACTTGCCGCATGGAAGTCCAAATCCTGGAAGTGGAGCTTTCAGCGGGTGATGCTCGGACTCGCTCCCCTCAGTAAGGCACATGTCTGGGGCTTGTATTTGGGGACTTGCCGCATGGAAGTCCAAATCCTGGAAGTGGAGCTTTCAGCGGTGGATGCTCAGACTCGCTCCCCCCAGTCGGGCACTTGTCTGGGGCTTATGTTTGGGGACTTGCCGCATGGAAGTCCAAATCCTGGAAGTGGAGCTTTCAGCGGGTTACACTCGGACTCGCTCCCCTCAGTTGAGCACCTGTCTGGGGCTTGTGTTTGGGGACTTGCCCCATGGAAGTCCAAATCCTGGAAGTGGAGCTTTCAGCGGGTGATACTCGGACTCGCTCCCCTCAGTAAGGCACCTGTCTGGGGCTTGTGTTTGGGGACTTGCCGCATGGAAGTCCAAATCCTGGAAGTGGAGCTTTCAGCGGGTGATGCTCGGACTCGCTCCCCCCAGTCGGGCACATGTCTGGGGCTTGTGTTTGGGGACTTGCCCCATGGAAGTTCAAATCCTGGAAGTGGAACTTTCAGCGGGTGGAACTCGGAATCGCTCCCCTCAATTGAGCACCTGTCTGATGCTTGTGTTTGTGGGCTTTCCCGGTGGAAGTCTAAATCCTGGAAGTGGAGCTTTCAGCGGGTGATACTCGGACTCGCTCCCCCCATTCGGGCACTTGTCTGGGGCTTGTGTTTGGGGACTTGCCGCATGGAAGTCCAAATCCTGGAAGTGGAGCTTTCAGCGGGTGATGCTCGGACTCGCTCCCCCCATTCGGGCACTTGTCTGGGGCTTGTGTTTGGGGACTTGCCCCATGGAAGTCTAAATCCTGGAAATGGAACTTTCAGCGGTTGGTACTCGGACTCGCTCCCCTCAGTCGAGCACCTGTCTGAGGCTTGTGTTTGGGGACTTGCCGCATGGAAGTCCAAATCCTGGAAGTGGAGCTTTCAGCGGGTGATACTCGGACTCGCTCCCCTCAGTAAGGCACCTGTCTGGGGCTTGTGTTTGGGGAATTGCCGCATGGAAGTCAAAATCCTGGAAGTGGAACTTTCAGCGGGTGGAACTCGGACTCGCTCCCCTCAGTTGAGCACCTGTCTGAGGCTTGTGTTTGTGGGCTTTCCCGGTGGAAGTCTAAATCCTGGAAGTGGAGCTTTCAGCGGGTGATACTCGGACTCGCTCCCCCCATTCGGGCACTTGTCTGGGGCTTATGATTGGGGACTTGCCGCATGGAAGTCCAAATCCTGGAAGTGGAGCTTTCAGCGGGTTACACTCGGACTCGCTCCCCTCAGTTGAGCACCTGTCTGAGGCTTGTGTTTGTGGGCTTTCCCGGTGGAAGTCTAAATCCTGGAAGTGGAGCTTTCAGCGGGTGATACTCGGACTCGCTCCCCCCATTCGGGCACTTGTCTGGGGCTTGTGTTTGGGGACTTGCCGCATGGAAGTCCAAATCCTGGAAGTGGAGCTTTCAGCGGGTGATCCTCGGACTCGCTCCCCCCATTCGGGCACTTGTCTGGGGCTTGTGTTTGGGGACTTGCCGCATGGAAGTCCAAATCCTGGAAGTGGAGCTTTCAGCGGGTGATGCTCGGACTCGCTCCCCTCAGTAAGGCACATGTCTGGGGCTTGTATTTGGGGACTTGCCGCATGGAAGTCCATATCCTGGAAGTGGAGCTTTCAGCGGTGGATGCTCAGACTCGCTCCCCCCAGTCGGGCACTTGTCTGGGGCTTGTGTTTGGGGACTTGCCGCATGGAAGTCCAAATCCTGGAAGTGGAGCTTTCAGCGGGTGATACTCGGACTCGCTCCCCCCATTCGGGCACTTGTCTGGGGCTTGTGTTTGGGGACTTGCCCCATGGAAGTCCAAATCCTGGAAGTGGAGCTTCCAGCGGGTGGTACTCGGAATCGCTACCCTCAGTTGGGCACCTGTCTGGGGCTTGTGTTTGGGGACTTGCCGCATGGAAGTCCAAATCCTGGAAGTGGAACTTTCAGCGGGTGGTACTCGGACTCGCTCCCCTCAGTCGAGCACCTGTCTGAGGCTTGTGTTTGGGGACTTGCCGCATGGAAGTCCAAATCCTGGAAGTGGAGCTTTCAGCGGGTGATACTCGGACTCGCTCCCCTCAGTAAGGCACCTGTCTGGGGCTTGTGTTTGGGGACTTGCCGCATGGAAGTCCAAATCCTGGAAGTGGAACTTTCAGCGGGTGGAACTCGGACTCGCTCCCCTCAGTTGAGCACCTGTCTGAGGCTTGTGTTTGTGGGCTTTCCCGGTGGAAGTCTAATTCTTGGAAGTGGAGCTTTCAGCGGGTGATACTCGGACTCGCTCCCCCAATTCGGGCACTTGTCTGGGGCTTGTGTTTGGGGACTTGCCGCATGGAAGTCCAAATCCTGGAAGTGGAACTTTCAGCGGGTGGTACTCGGACTCGCTCCCCTCAGTCGAGCACCTGTCTGAGGCTTGTGTTTGGGGACTTGCCGCATGGAAGTCCAAATCCTGGAAGTGGAGCTTTCAGCGGGTGATACTCGGACTCGCTCCCCTCAGTAAGGCACCTGTCTGGGGCTTGTGTTTGGCGACTTGCCGCATGGAAGTCCAAATCCTGGAAGTGGAACTTTCAGCGGGTGGAACTCGGACTCGCTCCCCTCAGTTGAGCACCTGTCTGAGGCTTGTGTCTGTGGGCTTTCCCGGTGGAAGTCTTAATCCTGGAAGTGGAGCTTTCAGCGGGTGATACTCGGACTCGCTCCCCCCATTCGGGCACTTGTCTGGGGCTTGTGTTTGGGGACTTGCCGCATGGAAGTCCAAATCCTGGAAGTGGAGCTTTCAGCGGGTGATTCTCGGACTCGCTCCCCTCAGTAAGGCACCTGTCTGGGGCTTGTGTTTGGGGACTTGCCGCATGGAAGTCCAAATCCTGGAAGTGGAACTTTCAGCGGGTGGAACTCGGACTCGCTCCCCTCAGTTGAGCACCTGTCTGAGGCTTGTGTTTGTGGGCTTTCCCGGTGGAAGTCTAAATCCTGGAAGTGGAGCTTTCAGCGGGTGATACTCGGACTCGCTCCCCCCATTCGGGCACTTGTCTGGGGCTTGTGTTTGGGGACTTGCCGCATGGAAGTCCAAATCCTGGAAGTGGAGCTTTCAGCGGGTGATACTCGGACTCGCTCCCCCCATTCGGGCACTTGTCTGGGGCTTGTGTTTGGGGACTTGACCCAAGGAAGTCCAAATCCTGGAAGTGGAACTTTCAGCGGGTGGTACTCGGACTCGCTCCCCTCAGTCGAGCACCTGTCTGAGGCTTGTGTTTGGGGACTTGCCGCATGGAAGTCCAAATCCTGGAAGTTGAGCTTTCAGCGGGTGATAATCGGACTCGCTCCCCTCAGTAAGGCACCTGTCTGGGGCTTGTGTTTGGCGACTTGCTGCATGGAAGTCCAAATCCTGGAAGTGGAACTTTCAGCGGGTGGAACTCGGACTCGCTCCCCTCAGTTGAGCACCTGTCAGAGGCTTGTGTCTGTAGGCTTTCCCGGTGAAAGTCTAAATCCTGGAAGTGGAGCTTTCAGCGGGTGATACTCGGACTCGCTCCCCCCATTCGGGCACTTGCCTGGGGCTTGTGTTTGGGGACTTGCCGCATGGAAGTCCAAATCCTGGAAGTGGAGCTTTCAGCGGGTGATGCTCGGACTCGCTCCCCCCAGTCGGGCACTTGTCTGGGGCTTGTGTTTGGGGACTTGCCCCATGGAAGTCCAAATTCTGGAAGTGGAACTTTCAGCGGGTGGAACTCGGACTCGCTCCCCTCAGTTGAGCACCTGTCTGAGGCTTGTGTTTTGGGCTTTCCCGGTGGAAGTCTAAATCCAGGAAGTGGAGCTTTCAGCGGGTTATACTCGGACTCGCTCCCCCCATTCGGGCACTTGTCTGGGGCTTGTGTTTGGGGACTTGCCGCATGGAAGTCCAAATCCTGGAAGTGGAGCTTTCAGCGGGTGATGCTCGGACTCGCTCCCCTCAGTAAGGCACATGTCTGGGGCTTGTATTTGGGGACTTGCCGCATGGAAGTCCAAATCCTGGAAGTGGAGCTTTCAGCGGTGGATGCTCAGACTCGCTCCCCCCATTCGGGCACTTTTCTGGGGCTTGTGTTTGGGGACTTGCCCCATGGAAGTCCAAATCCTGGAAGTGGAGCTTCCAGCGGGTGGTACTCGGAATCGCTACCCTCAGTTGGGCACCTGTCTGGGGCTTGTGTTTGGGGACTTGCCGCATGGAAGTCCAAATCCTGGAAGTGGAACTTTCAGCGGGTGGAACTCGGACTCGCTCCCCTCAGTTGAGCACCTGTCTGAGGCTTGTGTTTGTGGGCTTTCCCGGTGGAAGTCTAAATCCTGGAAGTGGAGCTTTCAGCGGGTGATACTCGGACTCGCTCCCCCCATTCGGGCACTTGTCTGGGGCTTATGTTTGGGGACTTGCCGCATGGAAGTCCAAATCCTGGAAGTGGAGCTTTCAGCGGGTGACACTGGGACTCGCTCCCCTCAGTTGAGCACCTGTCTGAGGCTTGTGTTTGTGGGCTTTCCCGGTGGAAGTCCAAATTCTGGAAGTGGAACTTTCAGCGGGTGGAACTCGGACTCGCTCCCCTCAGTTGAGCACCTGTCTGAGGCTTGTGTTTTGGGCTTTCCCGGTGGAAGTCTAAATCCAGGAAGTGGAGCTTTCAGCGGGTTATACTCGGACTCGCTCCCCCCATTCGGGCACTTGTCTGGGGCTTGTGTTTGGGGACTTGCCGCATGGAAGTCCAAATCCTGGAAGTGGAGCTTTCAGCGGGTGATGCTCGGACTCGCTCCCCTCAGTAAGGCACATGTCTGGGGCTTGTATTTGGGGACTTGCCGCATGGAAGTCCAAATCCTGGAAGTGGAGCTTTCAGCGGTGGATGCTCAGACTCGCTCCCCCCATTCGGGCACTTGACTGGGGCTTGTGTTTGGGGACTTGCCCCATGGAAGTCCAAATCCTGGAAGTGGAGCTTCCAGCGGGTGGTACTCGGAATCGCTACCCTCAGTTGGGCACCTGTCTGGGGCTTGTGTTTGGGGACTTGCCGCATGGAAGTCCAAATCCTGGAAGTGGAACTTTCAGCGGGTGGAACTCGGACTCGCTCCCCTCAGTTGAGCACCTGTCTGAGGCTTGTGTTTGTGGGCTTTCCCGGTGGAAGTCTAAATCCTGGAAGTGGAGCTTTCAGCGGGTGTTACTCGGACTCGCTCCCCCCATTCGGGCACTTGTCTGGGGCTTATGTTTGGGGACTTGCCGCATGGAAGTCCAAATCCTGGAAGTGGAGCTTTCAGCGGGTGACACTGGGACTCGCTCCCCTCAGTTGAGCACCTGTCTGGGGCTTGTGTTTGGGGACTTGCCGCATGGAAGTCCGAATCCTGGAAGTGGAACTTTCAGCGGGTGGAACTCGGACTCGCTCCCCTCAGTTGAGCACCTGTCTGAGGCTTGTGTTTGTGGGCTTTCCCGGTGGAAGTCTAAATCCTGGAAGTGGAGCTTTCAGCGGGTGATACTCGGACTCGCTCCCCCCATTCGGGCACTTGTCTGGGGCTTATGTTTGGGGACTTGCCGCATGGAAGTCCAAATCCTGGAAGTGGAGCTTTCAGCGGGTGACACTGGGACTCGCTCCCCTCAGTTGAGCACCTGTCTGAGGCTTGTGTTTGTGGGCTTTCCCGGTGGAAGTCCAAATCCTGGAAGTGGAGCTTTCAGCGGGTGATACTCGGACTCGCTCCCCTCAGTAAGGCACCTGTCTGGGGCTTGTGTTTGGGGACTTGCCGCATGGAAGTCCAAATCCTGGAAGTGGAACTTTCAGCGGGTGGAACTCGGACTCGCTCCCCTCAGTTGAGCACCTGTCTGAGGCTTGTGTTTGTGGGCTTTCCCGGTGGAAGTCTAAATCCTGGAAGTGGAGCTTTCAGCGGGTGATACTCGGACTCGCTCCCCCCATTCGGGCACTTGTCTGGGGCTTGTGTTTGGGGACTTGCCGCATGGAAGTCCAAATCCTGGACGTGGAGCTTTCAGCGGGTGATGCTCGGACTCGCTCCCCCCATTCGGGCACTTGTCTGGGGCTTGTGTTTGGGGACTTGCTGCATGGAAGTCCAAATCCTGGAAGTGGAACTTTCAGCGGGTGGTACTCGGACTCGCTCCCCTCAGTCGAGCACCTGTCTGAGTCTTGTGTTTGGGGACTTACCCCATGGAAGTCCAAATCCTGGAAGTGGAACTTCCAGCGGGTGATACTCGGACTCGCTCGCCTCAGTCGGGCACCTGTCTTGGGCTTGTGTTTGGGGACTTGCCCCATGGAAGTCCAAATCCTGGAAGTGGAACTTTCAGCGGGTTGTACTCAGACTCGCTCCCCTCAGTTGAGCACCTGTCTGAGGCTTGTGTTTGTGGGCTTGCCTGGTGGAAGTCTTAATCCTGGAAGTGGAGCTTTCAGCGGGTTATGCTCGGACTCGCTCCCCCCACTCGGGCACTTGTCTGGGGCTTGTGTTTGGGGACTTGCCCCATGGAAGTCCAAATCCTGGAAGTGGAACTTCCAGCGGGTGGTACTCGGAATCGCTCCCCCCATTCGGGCACTTGTCTGGGGCTTGTGTTTGGGGACTTGCCGCATGGAAGTCCAAATCCTGGAAGTGGAGCTTTCAGCGGGTGATACTCGGACTCGCTCCCCTCAGTAAGGCACCTGTCTGGGGCTTGTGTTTGGGGACTTGCCGCATGGAAGTCCAAATCCTGGAAGTGGAACTTTCAGCGGGTGGAACTCGGACTCGCTCCCCTCAGTTGAGCACCTGTCTGAGGCTTGTGTTTGTGGGCTTTCCCGGTGGAAGTCTAAATCCTGGAAGTGGAGCTTTCAGCGGGTGATACTCGGACTCGCTCCCCCCATTCGGGCACTTGTCTGGGGCTTGTGTTTGGGGACTTGACCCAAGGAAGTCCAAATCCTGGAAGTGGAACTTTCAGCGGGTGGAACTCGGACTCGCTCCCCTCAGTTGAGCACCTGTCTGAGGCTTGTGTTTGGGGACTTGCCGCATGGAAGTCCAAATCCTGGAAGTGGAACTTTCAGCGGGTGGTACTCGGACTCGCTCCCCTCAGTCGAGCACCTGTCTGAGGCTTGTGTTTGGGGACTTGCCGCATGGAAGTCCAAATCCTGGAAGTGGAGCTTTCAGCGGGTGATACTCGGACTCGCTCCCCTCAGTAAGGCACCTGTCTGGGGCTTGTGTTTGGGGACTTGCCGCATGGAAGTCCAAATCCTGGAAGTGGAACTTTCAGCTGGTGGAACTCGGACTCGCTCCCCTCAGTTGAGCACCTGTCTGAGGCTTGTGTTTGTGGGCTTTCCGGTGGAAGTCTAAATCCTGGAAGTGGAGCTTTCAGCGGGTGATACTCGGACTCGCTCCCCCAATTCGGGCACTTGTCTGGGGCTTGTGTTTGGGGACTTGCCGCATGGAAGTCCAAATCCTGGAAGTGGAACTTTCAGCGGGTGGTACTCGGACTCGCTCCCCTCAGTCGAGCACCTGTCTGAGGCTTGTGTTTGGGGACTTGCCGCATGGAAGTCCAAATCCTGGAAGTGGAGCTTTCAGCGGGTGATACTCTGACTCGCTCCCCTCAGTAAGGCACCTGTCTGGGGCTTGTGTTTGGCGACTTGCCGCATGGAAGTCCAAATCCTGGAAGTGGAACTTTCAGCGGGTGGAACTCTGACTCGCTCCCCTCAGTTGAGCACCTGTCTGAGGCTTGTGTCTGTGGGCTTTCCCGTTGGAAGTCTAAATCCTGGAAGTGGAGCTTTCAGCGGGTGATACTCGGACTCGCTCCCCCTATTCGGGCACTAGTCTGGGGCTTGTGTTTGGGGACTTGCCGCATGGAAGTCCAAATCCTGGAAGTGGAGCTTTCAGCGGGTGATTCTCGGACTCGCTCCCCTCAGTAAGGCACCTGTCTGGGGCTTGTGTTTGGGGACTTGCCGCATGGAAGTCCAAATCCTGGAAGTGGAACTTTCAGCGGGTGGAACTCGGACTCGCTCCCCTCAGTTGAGCACCTGTCTGAGGCTTGTGTTTGTGGGCTTTCCCGGTGGAAGTCTAAATCCTGGAAGTGGAGCTTTCAGCGGGTGATACTCGGACTCGCTCCCCCCATTCGGGCACTTGTCTGGGGCTTGTGTTTGGGGACTTGCCGCATGGAAGTCCAAATCCTGGAAGTGGAGCTTTCAGCGGGTGATACTCGGACTCGCTCCCCCCATTCGGGCACTTGTCTGGGGCTTGTGTTTGGGGACTTGACCCAAGGAAGTTCAAATCCTGGAAGTGGAACTTTCAGCGGGTGGTACTCGGACTCGCTCCCCTCAGTCGAGCACCTGTCTGAGGCTTGTGTTTGGGGACTTGCCGCATGGAAGTCCAAATCCTGGAAGTGGAGCTTTCAGCGGGTGATAATCGGACTCGCTCCCCTCAGTAAGGCACCTGTCTGGGGCTTGTGTTTGGCGACTTGCTGCATGGAAGTCCAAATCCTGGAAGTGGAACTTTCAGCGGGTGGAACTCGGACTCGCTCCCCTCAGTTGAGCACCTGTCTGAGGCTTGTGTCTGTGGGCTTTCCCGGTGAAAGTCTAAATCCTGGAAGTGGAGTTTTCAGCGGGTGATACTCGGACTCGCTCCCCCCATTCGGGCACTTGCCTGGGGCTTGTGTTTGGGGACTTGCCGCATGGAAGTCCAAATCCTGGAAGTGGAGCTTTCAGCGGGTGATGCTCGGACTCGCTCCCCCCAGTCGGGCACTTGTCTGGGGCTTGTGTTTGGGGACTTGCCCCATGGAAGTCCAAATTCTGGAAGTGGAACTTTCAGCGGGTGGAACTCGGACTCCTTCCCCTCAGTTGAGCACCTGTCTGAGGCTTGTGTTTTGGGCTTTCCCGGTGGAAGTCTAAATCCAGGAAGTGGAGCTTTCAGCGGGTTATACTCGGACTCGCTCCCCCCATTCGGGCACTTGTCTGGGGCTTGTGTTTGGGGACTTGCCGCATGGAAGTCCAAATCCTGGAAGTGGAGCTTTCAGCGGGTGATGCTCGGACTCGCTCCCCTCAGTCGAGCACCTGTCTGAGGCTTGTGTTTGGGGACTTGCCGCATGGAAGTCCAAATCCTGGAAGTGGAGCTTTCAGCGGGTGATACTCGGACTCGCTCCCCTCAGTAAGGCACCTGTCTGGGGCTTGTGTTTGGGGACTTGCCGCATGGAAGTCCAAATCCTGGAAGTGGAACTTTCAGCGGGTGGAACTCGGACTCGCTCCCCTCAGTTGAGCACCTGTCTGAGGCTTGTGTTTGTGGGCTTTCCCGGTGGAAGTCTAATTCTTGGAAGTGGAGCTTTCAGCGGGTGATACTCGGACTCGCTCCCCCCATTCGGGCACTTGTCTGGGGCTTGTGTTTGGGGACTTGCCGCATGGAAGTCCAAATCCTGGAAGTGGAGCTTTCAGCGGGTGATCCTCGGACTCGCTCCCCCCATTCGGGCACTTGTCTGGGGCTTGTGTTTGGGGACTTGCCGCATGGAAGTCCAAATCCTGGAAGTGGAGCTTTCAGCGGGTGATGCTCGGACTCGCTCCCCCCATTCGGGCACTTGTCTGGGGCTTGTGTTTGGGGACTTGCCCCATGGAAGTCTAAATCCTGGAAATGGAACTTTCAGCGGTTGGTAC
The DNA here is from genome assembly GCF_054856515.1 of Filicampus tigris. Lineage (NCBI taxonomy): Eukaryota > Metazoa > Chordata > Actinopteri > Syngnathiformes > Syngnathidae > Filicampus > Filicampus tigris. The sequence goes on along the minus strand of NW_028233411.1, from coordinate 9,880 downwards.
TCGGACTCGCTCCCCTCAGTCGAGCACCTGTCTGAGGCTTGTGTTTGGGGACTTGCCGCATGGAAGTCCAAATCCTGGAAGTGGAGCTTTCAGCGGGTGATACTCGGACTCGCTCCCCTCAGTAAGGCACCTGTCTGGGGCTTGTGTTTGGGGAATTGCCGCATGGAAGTCAAAATCCTGGAAGTGGAACTTTCAGCGGGTGGAACTCGGACTCGCTCCCGTCAGTTGAGCACCTGTCTGAGGCTTGTGTTTGTGGGCTTTCCCGGTGGAAGTCTAAATCCTGGAAGTGGAGCTTTCAGCGGGTGATACTCGGACTCGCTCCCCCCATTCGGGCACTTGTCTGGGGCTTGTGTTTGGGGACTTGCCGCATGGAAGTCCAAATCCTGGAAGTGGAGCTTTCAGCGGGTGATACTCGGACTCGCTCCCCTCAGTAAGGCACCTGTCTGGGGCTTGTGTTTGGGGACTTGCCGCATGGAAGTCCAAATCCTGGAAGTGGAACTTTCAGCGGGTGGAACTCGGACTCGCTCCCCTCAGTTGAGCACCTGTCTGAGGCTTGTGTTTGTGGGCTTTCCCGGTGGAAGTCTAAATCCTGGAAGTGGAGCTTTCAGCGGGTGATACTCGGACTCGCTCCCCCCATTCGGGCACTTGTCTGGGGCTTGTGTTTGGGGACTTGCCGCATGGAAGTCCAAATCCTGGAAGTGGAGCTTTCAGCGGGTGATGCTCGGACTCGCTCCCCCCATTCGGGCACTTGTCTGGGGCTTGTGTTTGGGGACTTGCTGCATGGAAGTCCAAATCCTGGAAGTGGAACTTTCAGCGGGTGGTACTCGGACTCGCTCCCCTCAGTCGAGCACCTGTCTGAGTCTTGTGTTTGGGGACTTACCCCATGGAAGTCCAAATCCTGGAAGTGGAACTTCCAGCGGGTGATACTGGGACTCGCTCGCCTCAGTCGGGCACCTGTCTTGGGCTTGTGTTTGGGGACTTGCCCCATGGAAGTCCAAATCCTGGAAGTGGAACTTTCAGCGGGTTGTACTCAGACTCGCTCCCCTCAGTTGAGCACCTGTCTGAGGCTTGTGTTTGTGGGCTTGCCTGGTGGAAGTCTTAATCCTGGAAGTGGAGCTTTCAGCGGGTTATGCTCGGACTCGCTCCCCCCACTCGGGCACTTGTCTGGGGCTTGTGTTTGGGGACTTGCCCCATGGAAGTCCAAATCCTGGAAGTGGAACTTCCAGCGGGTGGTACTCGGAATCGCTCCCCCCATTCGGGCACTTGTCTGGGGCTTGTGTTTGGGGACTTGCCGCATGGAAGTCCAAATCCTGGAAGTGGAGCTTTCAGCGGGTGATACTCGGACTCGCTCCCCTCAGTAAGGCACCTGTCTGGGGCTTGTGTTTGGGGACTTGCCGCATGGAAGTCCAAATCCTGGAAGTGGAGCTTTCAGCGGGTGATGCTCGGACTCGCTCCCCCCAGTCGGGCACATGTCTGGGGCTTGTGTTTGGGGACTTGCCCCATGGAAGTTCAAATCCTGGAAGTGGAACTTTCAGCGGGTGGAACTCGGAATCGCTCCCCTCAATTGAGCACCTGTCTGATGCTTGTGTTTGTGGGCTTTCCCGGTGGAAGTCTAAATCCTGGAAGTGGAGCTTTCAGCGGGTGATACTCGGACTCGCTCCCCCCATTCGGGCACTTGTCTGGGGCTTGTGTTTGGGGACTTGCCGCATGGAAGTCCAAATCCTGGAAGTGGAGCTTTCAGCGGGTGATGCTCGGACTCGCTCCCCCCATTCTGGCACTTGTCTGGGGCTTGTGTTTGGGGACTTGCCCCATGGAAGTCTAAATCCTGGAAATGGAACTTTCAGCGGTTGGTACTCGGACTCGCTCCCCTCAGTCGAGCACCTGTCTGAGGCTTGTGTTTGGGGACTTGCCGCATGGAAGTCCAAATCCTGGAAGTGGAGCTTTCAGCGGGTGATACTCGGACTCGCTCCCCTCAGTAAGGCACCTGTCTGGGGCTTGTGTTTGGGGACTTGCCGCATGGAAGTCAAAATCCTGGAAGTGGAACTTTCAGCGGGTGGAACTCGGACTCGCTCCCCTCAGTTGAGCACCTGTCTGAGGCTTGTGTTTGTGGGCTTTCCCGGTGGAAGTCTAAATCCTGGAAGTGGAGCTTTCAGCGGGTGATACTCGGACTCGCTCCCCCCATTCGGGCACTTGTCTGGGGCTTATGATTGGGGACTTGCCGCATGGAAGTCCAAATCCTGGAAGTGGAGCTTTCAGCGGGTTACACTCGGACTCGCTCCCCTCAGTTGAGCACCTGTCTGAGGCTTGTGTTTGTGGGCTTTCCCGGTGGAAGTCTAAATCCTGGAAGTGGAGCTTTCAGCGGGTGATACTCGGACTCGCTCCCCCCATTCGGGCACTTGTCTGGGGCTTGTGTTTGGGGACTTGCCGCATGGAAGTCCAAATCCTGGAAGTGGAGCTTTCAGCGGGTGATCCTCGGACTCGCTCCCCCCATTCGGGCACTTGTCTGGGGCTTGTGTTTGGGGACTTGCCGCATGGAAGTCCAAATCCTGGAAGTGGAACTTTCAGCGGGTGGTACTCGGACTCGCTCCCCTCAGTCGAGCACCTGTCTGAGGCTTGTGTTTGGGGACTTGCCGCATGGAAGTCCAAATCCTGGAAGTGGAGCTTTCAGCGGGTGATACTCGGACTCGCTCCCCTCAGTAAGGCACCTGTCTGGGGCTTGTGTTTGGCGACTTGCCGCATGGAAGTCCAAATCCTGGAAGTGGAACTTTCAGCGGGTGGAACTCGGACTCGCTCCCCTCAGTTGAGCACCTGTCTGAGGCTTGTGTCTGTGGGCTTTCCCGGTGGAAGTCTAAATCCTGGAAGTGGAGCTTTCAGCGGGTGATACTCGGACTCGCTCCCCTCAGTCGAGCACCTGTCTGAGGCTTGTGTTTGGGGACTTGCCGCATGGAAGTCCAAATCCTGGAAGTGGAGCTTTCAGCGGGTGATACTCGGACTCGCTCCCCTCAGTAAGGCACCTGTCTGGGGCTTGTGTTTGGCGACTTGCCGCATGGAAGTCCAAATCCTGGAAGTGGAACTTTCAGCGGGTGGAACTCGGACTCGCTCCCCTCAGTTGAGCACCTGTCTGAGGCTTGTGTCTGTGGGCTTTCCCGGTGGAAGTCTAAATCCTGGAAGTGGAGCTTTCAGCGGGTGATACTCGGACTCGCTCCCCCCATTCGGGCACTTGTCTGGGGCTTGTGTTTGGGGACTTGCCGCATGGAAGTCCAAATCCTGGAAGTGGAGCTTTCAGCGGGTGATTCTCAGACTCGCTCCCCTCAGTAAGGCACCTGTCTGGGGCTTGTGTTTGGGGACTTGCCGCATGGAAGTCCAAATCCTGGTAGTGGAACTTTCAGCGGGTGGAACTCGGACTCGCTCCCCTCAGTTGAGCACCTGTCTGAGGCTTGTGTTTGTGGGCTTTCCCGGTGGAAGTCTAAATCCTGGAAGTGGAGCTTTCAGCGGGTGATACTCGGACTCGCTCCCCCCAATCGGGCACTTGTCTGGGGCTTGTGTTTGGGGACTTGCCGCATGGAAGTCCAAATCCTGGAAGTGGAGCTTTCAGCGGGTGATCCTCGGACTCGCTCCCCCCATTCGGGCACTTGTCTGGGGCTTGTGTTTGGGGACTTGCCGCATGGAAGTCCAAATCCTGGAAGTGGAGCTTTCAGCGGGTGATGCTCGGACTCGCTCCCCTCAGTAAGGCACATGTCTGGGGCTTGTATTTGGGGACTTGCCGCATGGAAGTCCAAATCCTGGAAGTGGAGCTTTCAGCGGTGGATGCTCAGACTCGCTCCCCCCAGTCGGGCACTTGTCTGGGGCTTGTGTTTGGGGACTTGCCGCATGGAAGTCCAAATCCTGGAAGTGGAGCTTTCAGCGGGTGATACTCGGACTCGCTCCCCCCATTCGGGCACTTGTCTGGGGCTTGTGTTTGGGGACTTGCCCCATGGAAGTCCAAATCCTGGAAGTGGAGCTTCCAGCGGGTGGTACTCGGAATCGCTACCCTCAGTTGGGCACCTGTCTGGGGCTTGTGTTTGGGGACTTGCCGCATGGAAGTCCAAATCCTGGAAGTGGAACTTTCAGCGGGTGGTACTCGGACTCGCTCCCCTCAGTCGAGCACCTGTCTGAGGCTTGTGTTTGGGGACTTGCCGCATGGAAGTCCAAATCCTGGAAGTGGAGCTTTCAGCGGGTGATACTCGGACTCGCTCCCCTCAGTAAGGCACCTGTCTGGGGCTTGTGTTTGGGGACTCTCCGCATGGAAGTCCAAATCCTGGAAGTGGAACTTTCAGCGGGTGGAACTCGGACTCGCTCCCCTCAGTTGAGCACCTGTCTGAGGCTTGTGTTTGTGGGCTTTCCCGGTGGAAGTCTAATTCTTGGAAGTGGAGCTTTCAGCGGGTGATACTCGGACTCGCTCCCCCAATTCGGGCACTTGTCTGGGGCTTGTGTTTGGGGACTTGCCGCATGGAAGTCCAAATCCTGGAAGTGGAACTTTCAGCGGGTGGTACTCGGACTCGCTCCCCTCAGTCGAGCACCAGTCTGGGGCTTGTGTTTGGGGACTTGCCGCATGGAAGTCCAAATCCTGGAAGTGGAGCTTTCAGCGGGTGATACTCGGACTCGCTCCCCTCAGTAAGGCACCTGTCTGGGGCTTGTGTTTGGCGACTTGCCGCATGGAAGTCCAAATCCTGGAAGTGGAACTTTCAGCGGGTGGAACTCGGACTCGCTCCCCTCAGTTGAGCACCTGTCTGAGGCTTGTGTCTGTGGGCTTTCCCGGTGGAAGTCTAAATCCTGGAAGTGGAGCTTTCAGCGGGTGATACTCGGACTCGCTCCCCCCATTCGGGCACTTGTCTGGGGCTTGTGTTTGGGGACTTGCCGCATGGAAGTCCAAATCCTGGAAGTGGAGCTTTCAGCGGGTGATTCTCGGACTCGCTCCCCTCAGTAAGGCACCTGTCTGGGGCTTGTGTTTGGGGACTTGCCGCATGGAAGTCCAAATCCTGGAAGTGGAACTTTCAGCGGGTGGAACTCGGACTCGCTCCCCTCAGTTGAGCACCTGTCTGAGGCTTGTGTTTGTGGGCTTTCCGGTGGAAGTCTAAATCCTGGAAGTGGAGCTTTCAGCGGGTGATACTCGGACTCGCTCCCCCAATTCGGGCACTTGTCTGGGGCTTGTGTTTGGGGACTTGCCGCATGGAAGTCCAAATCCTGGAAGTGGAACTTTCAGCGGGTGGTACTCGGACTCGCTCCCCTCAGTCGAGCACCTGTCTGAGGCTTGTGTTTGGGGACTTGCCGCATGGAAGTCCAAATCCTGGAAGTGGAGCTTTCAGCGGGTGATATTCGGACTCGCTCCCCTCAGTCGAGCACCTGTCTGGGGCTTGTGTTTGGCGACTTGCCGCATGGAAGTCCAAATCCTGGAAGTGGAACTTTCAGCGGGTGGAACTCGGACTCGCTCCCCTCAGTTGAGCACCTGTCTGAGGCTTGTGTCTGTGGGCTTTCCCGGTGGAAGTCTAAATCCTGGAAGTGGAGCTTTCAGCGGGTGATACTCGGACTCGCTCCCCCCATTCGGGCACTTGTCTGGGGCTTGTGTTTGGGGACTTGCCGCATGGAAGTCCAAATCCTGGAAGTGGAGCTTTCAGCGGGTGATTCTCGGACTCGCTCCCCTCAGTAAGGCACCTGTCTGGGGCTTGTGTTTGGGGACTTGCCGCATGGAAGTCCAAATCCTGGAAGTGGAACTTTCAGCGGGTGGAACTCGGACTCGCTCCCCTCAGTTGAGCACCTGTCTGAGGCTTGTGTTTGTGGGCTTTCCCGGTGGAAGTCTAAATCCTGGAAGTGGAGCTTTCAGCGGGTGATACTCGGACTCGCTCCCCCCATTCGGGCACTTGTCTGGGGCTTGTGTTTGGGGACTTGCCGCATGGAAGTCCAAATCCTGGAAGTGGAGCTTTCAGCGGGTGATACTCGGACTCGCTCCCCCCATTCGGACACTTGTCTGGGGCTTGTGTTTGGGGACTTGACCCAAGGAAGTCCAAATCCTGGAAGTGGAACTTTCAGCGGGTGGTACTCGGACTCGCTCCCCTCAGTCGAGCACCTGTCTGAGGCTTGTGTTTGGGGACTTGCCGCATGGAAGTCCAAATCCTGGAAGTGGAGCTTTCAGCGGGTGATAATCGGACTCGCTCCCCTCAGTAAGGCACCTGTCTGGGGCTTGTGTTTGGCGACTTGCTGCATGGAAGTCCAAATCCTGGAAGTGGAACTTTCAGCGGGTGGAACTCGGACTCGCTCCCCTCAGTTAAGCACCTGTCTGAGGCTTGTGTCTGTGGGCTTTCCCGGTGAAAGTCTAAATCCTGGAAGTGGAGCTTTCAGCGGGTGATACTCGGACTCGCTCCCCCCATTCGGGCACTTGCCTGGGGCTTGTGTTTGGGGACTTGCCGCATGGAAGTCCAAATCCTGGAAGTGGAGCTTTCAGCGGGTGACACTGGGACTCGCTCCCCTCAGTTGAGCACCTGTCTGAGGCTTGTGTTTGTGGGCTTTCCCGGTGGAAGTCTAAATCCTGGAAGTGGAGCTTTCAGCGGGTGATACTCGGACTCGCTCCCCCCATTCGGGCACTTGTCTGGGGCTTGTGTTTGGGGACTTACCGCATGGAAGTCCAAATCCTGGAAGTGGAGCTTTCAGCGGGTGATACTCGGACTCGCTCCCCCCATTCGGGCACTTGTCTGGGGCTTGTGTTTGGGGACTTGCCCCATGGAAGTCCAAATCCTGGAAGTGGAACTTTCAGCGGGTGGTACTCGGACTCGCTCCCCTCAGTCGAGCACCTGTCTGAGGCTTGTGTTTGGGGACTTGCCGCATGGAAGTCCAAATCCTGGAAGTGGAGCTTTCAGCGGGTGACACTCGGACTCGCTCCCCTCAGTTGAGCACCTGTCTGAGGCTTGTGTTTGTGGGCTTTCCCGGTGGAAGTCAAAATCCTGGAAGTGGAGCCACCTGTCTGGGGCTTGTGTTTGGCGACTTGCCGCATGGAAGTCCAAATCCTGGAAGTGGAACTTTCAGCGGGTGGAACTCGGACTCGCTCCCCTCAGTTGAGCACCTGTCTGAGGCTTGTGTCTGTGGGCTTTCCCGGTGGAAGTCTAAATCCTGGAAGTGGAGCTTTCAGCGGGTGATACTCGGACTCGCTCCCCCCATTCGGGCACTTGTCTGGGGCTTGTGTTTGGGGACTTGCCGCATGGAAGTCCAAATCCTGGAAGTGGAGCTTTCAGCGGGTGATACTCGGACTCGCTCCCCTCAGTAAGGCACCTGTCTGGGGCTTGTGTTTGGGGACTTGCCGCATGGAAGTCCAAATCCTGGAAGTGGAACTTTCAGCGGGTGGAACTCGGACTCGCTCCCCTCAGTTGAGCACCTGTCTGAGGCTTGTGTTTGTGGGCTTTCCCGGTGGAAGTCTAAATCCTGGAAGTGGAGCTTTCAGCGGGTGATACTCGGACTCGCTCCCCCCATTCGGGCACTTGTCTGGGGCTTGTGTTTGGGGACTTGCCGCATGGAAGTCCAAATCCTGGAAGTGGAGCTTTCAGCGGGTGATGCTCGGACTCGCTCCCCCCATTCGGGCACTTGTCTGGGGCTTGTGTTTGGGGACTTGCTGCATGGAAGTCCAAATCCTGGAAGTGGAACTTTCAGCGGGTGGTACTCGGACTCGCTCCCCTCAGTCGAGCACCTGTCTGAGTCTTGTGTTTGGGGACTTACCCCATGGAAGTCCAAATCCTGGAAGTGGAACTTCCAGCGGGTGATACTGGGACTCGCTCGCCTCAGTCGGGCACCTGTCTTGGGCTTGTGTTTGGGGACTTGCCCCATGGAAGTCCAAATCCTGGAAGTGGAACTTTCAGCGGGTTGTACTCAGACTCGCTCCCCTCAGTTGAGCACCTGTCTGAGGCTTGTGTTTGTGGGCTTGCCTGGTGGAAGTCTTAATCCTGGAAGTGGAGCTTTCAGCGGGTTATGCTCGGACTCGCTCCCCCCACTCGGGCACTTGTCTGGGGCTTGTGTTTGGGGACTTGCCCCATGGAAGTCCAAATCCTGGAAGTGGAACTTCCAGCGGGTGGTACTCGGAATCGCTCCCCCCATTCGGGCACTTGTCTGGGGCTTGTGTTTGGGGACTTGCCGCATGGAAGTCCAAATCCTGGAAGTGGAGCTTTCAGCGGGTGATACTCGGACTCGCTCCCCTCAGTAAGGCACCTGTCTGGGGCTTGTGTTTGGGGACTTGCCGCATGGAAGTCCAAATCCTGGAAGTGGAGCTTTCAGCGGGTGATGCTCGGACTCGCTCCCCCCAGTCGGGCACATGTCTGGGGCTTGTGTTTGGGGACTTGCCCCATGGAAGTTCAAATCCTGGAAGTGGAACTTTCAGCGGGTGGAACTCGGAATCGCTCCCCTCAATTGAGCACCTGTCTGATGCTTGTGTTTGTGGGCTTTCCCGGTGGAAGTCTAAATCCTGGAAGTGGAGCTTTCAGCGGGTGATACTCGGACTCGCTCCCCCCATTCGGGCACTTGTCTGGGGCTTGTGTTTGGGGACTTGCCGCATGGAAGTCCAAATCCTGGAAGTGGAGCTTTCAGCGGGTGATGCTCGGACTCGCTCCCCCCATTCGGGCACTTGTCTGGGGCTTGTGTTTGGGGACTTGCCCCATGGAAGTCTAAATCCTGGAAATGGAACTTTCAGCGGTTGGTACTCGGACTCGCTCCCCTCAGTCGAGCACCTGTCTGAGGCTTGTGTTTGGGGACTTGCCGCATGGAAGTCCAAATCCTGGAAGTGGAGCTTTCAGCGGGTGATACTCGGACTCGCTCCCCTCAGTAAGGCACCTGTCTGGGGCTTGTGTTTGGGGACTTGCCGCATGGAAGTCAAAATCCTGGAAGTGGAACTTTCAGCGGGTGGAACTCGGACTCGCTCCCCTCAGTTGAGCACCTGTCTGAGGCTTGTGTTTGTGGGCTTTCCCGGTGGAAGTCTAAATCCTGGAAGTGGAGCTTTCAGCGGGTGATACTCGGACTCGCTCCCCCCATTCGGGCACTTGTCTGGGGCTTATGATTGGGGACTTGCCGCATGGAAGTCCAAATCCTGGAAGTGGAGCTTTCAGCGGGTTACACTCGGACTCGCTCCCCTCAGTTGAGCACCTGTCTGAGGCTTGTGTTTGTGGGCTTTCCCGGTGGAAGTCTAAATCCTGGAAGTGGAGCTTTCAGCGGGTGATACTCGGACTCGCTCCCCCCATTCGGGCACTTGTCTGGGGCTTGTGTTTGGGGACTTGCCGCATGGAAGTCCAAATCCTGGAAGTGGAGCTTTCAGCGGGTGATCCTCGGACTCGCTCCCCCCATTCGGGCACTTGTCTGGGGCTTGTGTTTGGGGACTTGCCGCATGGAAGTCCAAATCCTGGAAGTGGAGCTTTCAGCGGGTGATGCTCGGACTCGCTCCCCTCAGTAAGGCACATGTCTGGGGCTTGTATTTGGGGACTTGCCGCATGGAAGTCCAAATCCTGGAAGTGGAGCTTTCAGCGGTGGATGCTCAGACTCGCTCCCCCCAGTCGGGCACTTGTCTGGGGCTTGTGTTTGGGGACTTGCCGCATGGAAGTCCAAATCCTGGAAGTGGAGCTTTCAGCGGGTGATACTCGGACTCGCTCCCCCCATTCGGGCACTTGTCTGGGGCTTGTGTTTGGGGACTTGCCCCATGGAAGTCCAAATCCTGGAAGTGGAGCTTTCAGCGGGTGATACTCGGACTCGCTCCCCTCAGTAAGGCACCTGTCTGGGGCTTGTGTTTGGGGACTTGCCGCATGGAAGTCCAAATCCTGGAAGTGGAGCTTTCAGCGGGTGATGCTCGGACTCGCTCCCCCCAGTCGGGCACATGTCT
>NW_028233410.1:247500-250000 GCF_054856515.1 Filicampus tigris | reverse complement strand
GCGCAGAGGCCGACGTGCGTAAAAGCATATCCGAGCAACAGGCACCTTCCCCGGGCTGCCACTAGTGCAGTGGTGGCCGCCTATAATAGCCCTGGTAGCATAAAAAAGCTCCAGGGCGCAGAGGCCGACGTGCGTAAAAGCATATCCGAGCAACAGGCACCTTCCCCGGGCTGCCACTAGTGCAGTGGTGGCCGCCTATAATAGCCCTGGTAGCCCTCAGCCCTGGTAGCCCAAAGCCCTGGTAGCCCACAGCCCTGGTAGCAAAAAGCCCTGGTAGCCCAAAGCCCTGGTAGCCCAAAGCCCTGGTAGCCCAAAGCCCTGGTAGCCTAAATTAATTTTTCCCATTCATTTCAATGGGTTAGGCTACCAGGGGGAGCAGTACCACTTTTGGCCATTAGGGGCGCTGTAGTAGGTAAAAGTTGATCCCCCCAGTCAGGGGATGAGTTTGCCTACTCGCTAGGTTACCCCTGGTTTCACAAAATACAAGGGGCACATTTTCAGAAACCACTTTTTCAGAACTTGCCACCTCCAGAGCTGATCAGGGGAGCCTCGCCAAACATTAATCCAAGATTGGTGAGGGCTCGTCGGACACCCCACGGGCGATGAGTCGGTGTCTGCCTGGAGCTCATGTCACTCTCAAATATTTTCTAAGTCAACCTCCATGCGCACATTGCAATGAGCCTGCCCGACATAGGGGCACTGTGAGCGGACTCACCGGGGGGGGAGAGGGCCCCCCCGCCTGGAGCTCCACGTGTTGGATTATTTTCTATGTCAACCTCCATGCGCTCAACAGAGCGAGCCTGCCCGACCTGGGGGGTGTTCAATCGGACTCCGCGGGCCGGGCGAGGGCCCCCCCGCCTGGAGCTCCACGTGTTGGATTATTTTCTATGTCAACCTCCATGCGCTCAACAGAGCGAGCCTGCCCGACCTGGGGGGTGTTCAATCGGACTCCGCGGGCCGGGCGAGGGCCCCCCCGCCTGGAGCTCCACGTGTTGGATTATTTTCTATGTCAACCTCCATGCGCTCAACAGAGCGAGCCTGCCCGACCTGGGGGGTGTTCAATCGGACTCCGCGGGCCGGGCGAGGGCCCCCCCGCCTGGAGCTCCACGTGTTGGATTATTTTCTATGTCAACCTCCATGCGCTCAACAGAGCGAGCCTGCCCGACCTGGGGGGTGTTCAATCGGACTCCGCGGGCCGGGCGAGGGCCCCCCCGCCTGGAGCTCCGCGTGTTGGATTATTTTCTATGTCAACCTCCATGCGCTCAACAGAGCGAGCCTGCCCGACCTGGGGGGTGTTCAATCGGACTCCGCGGGCCGGGCGAGGGCCCCCCCGCCTGGAGCTCCACGTGTTGGATTATTTTCTATGTCAACCTCCATGCGCTCAACAGAGCGAGCCTGCCCGACCTGGGGGGTGTTCAATCGGACTCCGCGGGCCGGGCGAGGGCCCCCCCGCCTGGAGCTCCGCGTGTTGGATTATTTTCTATGTCAACCTCCATGCGCTCAACAGAGCGAGCCTGCCCGACCTGGGGGGTGTTCAATCGGACTCCGCGGGCCGGGCGAGGGCCCCCCCCGCCTGGAGCACCGCGTGTTGCAATATTTTCTATCTCAACCTCCGTGCGCTCAACAGAGCGAGCCCGCCCGACCTGGGGGGTGTTCAATCGGACTCCGCGGGCCGGGCGAGGGCCCCCCCCGCCTGGAGCTCCGCGTGTTGCAATATTTTCTATGTCAACCTCCGTGCGCTCAACAGAGCGAGCCCGCCCGACCTGGGGGGTGTTCAATCGGACTCCGCGGGCCGGGCGAGGGCCCCCCTTCCTGGAGCTCCGCGTGTTGCAATATTTTCTATCTCAACCTCCGTGCGCTCAACGGAGCGGGCCCGCCCGACCCGGGCGGCGCTCAATCGGACTCCGCGGGCCGGGCGAAGGCCCACCCCGCCCGGAGCTCCTCACCACGCACCGCACCTCCATTCCCCCACCGACCGATCGGCAACCATGACCCGCCATCGGAGGGCCCCCGCCGGCACCGGCCTCGCGCCGGTCGCTCGGGCGGACGGTTCCTCCGGCCAGCGGGTCGCTCTCCAGCGCCGGGGCTACTTCGCGAGCTTGGCCCGCGGCCAACCCCGGCGCGACCGTACGGCAGCGAGGCCGAGGCGACCCACCGATCTCAGCAGTCCTACCACGGAGCCCGCCGCTCGTCCGCGGCCCCTCCCCGCCCCAGCAGCGGGACGGTCGCCTTGCCGGCGGGCCTTCCGGCTAACGCATCGTTTCTCAAACCCTTTCCCCTAGCGCGGCGGCGGCGGGGCTTCCCGCGAGGAGGCCCCCGTCCTACGCCCGCTAAGGCGGCTCCAGCCCACCTACCGAAGGGACGGCGCGCGCCCTCCCCCACGCGAGCGGGCGTCCGCGCGCGGCCCCTGCCCCGTTCCGGGCGGGGCCCGACGCCGGCGCGGGCGAACCGCCGCGGGGGTGGCCCGCCGCTCCCTCCCGGCCCGAGGCTACCTGGTTGA
>NW_028233410.1:235000-237500 GCF_054856515.1 Filicampus tigris | reverse complement strand
TAAAAAAGCTCCAGGGCGCAGAGGCCGACGTGCGTAAAAGCATATCCGAGCAACAGGCACCTTCCCCGGGCTGCCACTAGTGCAGTGGTGGCCGCCTATAATAGCCCTGGTAGCATAAAAAAGCTCCAGGGCGCAGAGGCCGACGTGCGTAAAAGCATATCCGAGCAACAGGCACCTTCCCCGGGCTGCCACTAGTGCAGTGGTGGCCGCCTATAATAGCCCTGGTAGCCCTCAGCCCTGGTAGCCCAAAGCCCTGGTAGCCCACAGCCCTGGTAGCAAAAAGCCCTGGTAGCCCAAAGCCCTGGTAGCCCAAAGCCCTGGTAGCCCAAAGCCCTGGTAGCCTAAATTAATTTTTCCCATTCATTTCAATGGGTTAGGCTACCAGGGGGAGCAGTACCACTTTTGGCCATTAGGGGCGCTGTAGTAGGTAAAAGTTGATCCCCCCAGTCAGGGGATGAGTTTGCCTACTCGCTAGGTTACCCCTGGTTTCACAAAATACAAGGGGCACATTTTCAGAAACCACTTTTTCAGAACTTGCCACCTCCAGAGCTGATCAGGGGAGCCTCGCCAAACATTAATCCAAGATTGGTGAGGGCTCGTCGGACACCCCACGGGCGATGAGTCGGTGTCTGCCTGGAGCTCATGTCACTCTCAAATATTTTCTAAGTCAACCTCCATGCGCACATTGCAATGAGCCTGCCCGACATAGGGGCACTGTGAGCGGACTCACCGGGGGGGGAGAGGGCCCCCCCGCCTGGAGCTCCACGTGTTGGATTATTTTCTATGTCAACCTCCATGCGCTCAACAGAGCGAGCCTGCCCGACCTGGGGGGTGTTCAATCGGACTCCGCGGGCCGGGCGAGGGCCCCCCCGCCTGGAGCTCCACGTGTTGGATTATTTTCTATGTCAACCTCCATGCGCTCAACAGAGCGAGCCTGCCCGACCTGGGGGGTGTTCAATCGGACTCCGCGGGCCGGGCGAGGGCCCCCCCGCCTGGAGCTCCACGTGTTGGATTATTTTCTATGTCAACCTCCATGCGCTCAACAGAGCGAGCCTGCCCGACCTGGGGGGTGTTCAATCGGACTCCGCGGGCCGGGCGAGGGCCCCCCCGCCTGGAGCTCCACGTGTTGGATTATTTTCTATGTCAACCTCCATGCGCTCAACAGAGCGAGCCTGCCCGACCTGGGGGGTGTTCAATCGGACTCCGCGGGCCGGGCGAGGGCCCCCCCGCCTGGAGCTCCGCGTGTTGGATTATTTTCTATGTCAACCTCCATGCGCTCAACAGAGCGAGCCTGCCCGACCTGGGGGGTGTTCAATCGGACTCCGCGGGCCGGGCGAGGGCCCCCCCGCCTGGAGCTCCACGTGTTGGATTATTTTCTATGTCAACCTCCATGCGCTCAACAGAGCGAGCCTGCCCGACCTGGGGGGTGTTCAATCGGACTCCGCGGGCCGGGCGAGGGCCCCCCCGCCTGGAGCTCCGCGTGTTGGATTATTTTCTATGTCAACCTCCATGCGCTCAACAGAGCGAGCCTGCCCGACCTGGGGGGTGTTCAATCGGACTCCGCGGGCCGGGCGAGGGCCCCCCCCGCCTGGAGCACCGCGTGTTGCAATATTTTCTATCTCAACCTCCGTGCGCTCAACAGAGCGAGCCCGCCCGACCTGGGGGGTGTTCAATCGGACTCCGCGGGCCGGGCGAGGGCCCCCCCCGCCTGGAGCTCCGCGTGTTGCAATATTTTCTATGTCAACCTCCGTGCGCTCAACAGAGCGAGCCCGCCCGACCTGGGGGGTGTTCAATCGGACTCCGCGGGCCGGGCGAGGGCCCCCCTTCCTGGAGCTCCGCGTGTTGCAATATTTTCTATCTCAACCTCCGTGCGCTCAACGGAGCGGGCCCGCCCGACCCGGGCGGCGCTCAATCGGACTCCGCGGGCCGGGCGAAGGCCCACCCCGCCCGGAGCTCCTCACCACGCACCGCACCTCCATTCCCCCACCGACCGATCGGCAACCATGACCCGCCATCGGAGGGCCCCCGCCGGCACCGGCCTCGCGCCGGTCGCTCGGGCGGACGGTTCCTCCGGCCAGCGGGTCGCTCTCCAGCGCCGGGGCTACTTCGCGAGCTTGGCCCGCGGCCAACCCCGGCGCGACCGTACGGCAGCGAGGCCGAGGCGACCCACCGATCTCAGCAGTCCTACCACGGAGCCCGCCGCTCGTCCGCGGCCCCTCCCCGCCCCAGCAGCGGGACGGTCGCCTTGCCGGCGGGCCTTCCGGCTAACGCATCGTTTCTCAAACCCTTTCCCCTAGCGCGGCGGCGGCGGGGCTTCCCGCGAGGAGGCCCCCGTCCTACGCCCGCTAAGGCGGCTCCAGCCCACCTACCGAAGGGACGGCGCGCGCCCTCCCCCACGCGAGCGGGCGTCCGCGCGCGGCCCCTGCCCCGTTCCGGGCGGGGCCCGACGCCGGCGCGGGCGAACCGCCGCGGGGGTGGCCCGCCGCTCCCTCCCGGCCCG
>NW_028233410.1:222500-225000 GCF_054856515.1 Filicampus tigris | reverse complement strand
AGCCCTGGTAGCCTAAATTAATTTTTCCCATTCATTTCAATGGGTTAGGCTACCAGGGGGAGCAGTACCACTTTTGGCCATTAGGGGCGCTGTAGTAGGTAAAAGTTGATCCCCCCAGTCAGGGGATGAGTTTGCCTACTCGCTAGGTTACCCCTGGTTTCACAAAATACAAGGGGCACATTTTCAGAAACCACTTTTTCAGAACTTGCCACCTCCAGAGCTGATCAGGGGAGCCTCGCCAAACATTAATCCAAGATTGGTGAGGGCTCGTCGGACACCCCACGGGCGATGAGTCGGTGTCTGCCTGGAGCTCATGTCACTCTCAAATATTTTCTAAGTCAACCTCCATGCGCACATTGCAATGAGCCTGCCCGACATAGGGGCACTGTGAGCGGACTCACCGGGGGGGGAGAGGGCCCCCCCGCCTGGAGCTCCACGTGTTGGATTATTTTCTATGTCAACCTCCATGCGCTCAACAGAGCGAGCCTGCCCGACCTGGGGGGTGTTCAATCGGACTCCGCGGGCCGGGCGAGGGCCCCCCCGCCTGGAGCTCCACGTGTTGGATTATTTTCTATGTCAACCTCCATGCGCTCAACAGAGCGAGCCTGCCCGACCTGGGGGGTGTTCAATCGGACTCCGCGGGCCGGGCGAGGGCCCCCCCGCCTGGAGCTCCACGTGTTGGATTATTTTCTATGTCAACCTCCATGCGCTCAACAGAGCGAGCCTGCCCGACCTGGGGGGTGTTCAATCGGACTCCGCGGGCCGGGCGAGGGCCCCCCCGCCTGGAGCTCCACGTGTTGGATTATTTTCTATGTCAACCTCCATGCGCTCAACAGAGCGAGCCTGCCCGACCTGGGGGGTGTTCAATCGGACTCCGCGGGCCGGGCGAGGGCCCCCCCGCCTGGAGCTCCACGTGTTGGATTATTTTCTATGTCAACCTCCATGCGCTCAACAGAGCGAGCCTGCCCGACCTGGGGGGTGTTCAATCGGACTCCGCGGGCCGGGCGAGGGCCCCCCCGCCTGGAGCTCCGCGTGTTGGATTATTTTCTATGTCAACCTCCATGCGCTCAACAGAGCGAGCCTGCCCGACCTGGGGGGTGTTCAATCGGACTCCGCGGGCCGGGCGAGGGCCCCCCCGCCTGGAGCTCCGCGTGTTGGATTATTTTCTATGTCAACCTCCATGCGCTCAACAGAGCGAGCCTGCCCGACCTGGGGGGTGTTCAATCGGACTCCGCGGGCCGGGCGAGGGCCCCCCCGCCTGGAGCTCCGCGTGTTGGATTATTTTCTATGTCAACCTCCATGCGCTCAACAGAGCGAGCCTGCCCGACCTGGGGGGTGTTCAATCGGACTCCGCGGGCCGGGCGAGGGCCCCCCCCGCCTGGAGCACCGCGTGTTGCAATATTTTCTATCTCAACCTCCGTGCGCTCAACAGAGCGAGCCCGCCCGACCTGGGGGGTGTTCAATCGGACTCCGCGGGCCGGGCGAGGGCCCCCCCCGCCTGGAGCTCCGCGTGTTGCAATATTTTCTATGTCAACCTCCGTGCGCTCAACAGAGCGAGCCCGCCCGACCTGGGGGGTGTTCAATCGGACTCCGCGGGCCGGGCGAGGGCCCCCCCGCCTGGAGCTCCGCGTGTTGCAATATTTTCTATCTCAACCTCCGTGCGCTCAACGGAGCGGGCCCGCCCGACCCGGGCGGCGCTCAATCGGACTCCGCGGGCCGGGCGAAGGCCCACCCCGCCCGGAGCTCCTCACCACGCACCGCACCTCCATTCCCCCACCGACCGATCGGCAACCATGACCCGCCATCGGAGGGCCCCCGCCGGCACCGGCCTCGCGCCGGTCGCTCGGGCGGACGGTTCCTCCGGCCAGCGGGTCGCTCTCCAGCGCCGGGGCTACTTCGCGAGCTTGGCCCGCGGCCAACCCCGGCGCGACCGTACGGCAGCGAGGCCGAGGCGACCCACCGATCTCAGCAGTCCTACCACGGAGCCCGCCGCTCGTCCGCGGCCCCTCCCCGCCCCAGCAGCGGGACGGTCGCCTTGCCGGCGGGCCTTCCGGCTAACGCATCGTTTCTCAAACCCTTTCCCCTAGCGCGGCGGCGGCGGGGCTTCCCGCGAGGAGGCCCCCGTCCTACGCCCGCTAAGGCGGCTCCAGCCCACCTACCGAAGGGACGGCGCGCGCCCTCCCCCACGCGAGCGGGCGTCCGCGCGCGGCCCCTGCCCCGTTCCGGGCGGGGCCCGACGCCGGCGCGGGCGAACCGCCGCGGGGGTGGCCCGCCGCTCCCTCCCGGCCCGAGGCTACCTGGTTGATCCTGCCAGTAGCATATGCTTGTCTCAAAGATTAAGCCATGCAAGTCTAAGTACACACGGCCCGTACAGTGAAACTGCGAACGGCTCATTAAATCAGTTATGGTTCCTTTGATCGCTCCAGCCGTTACTTGGATAACTGTGGCAATTCTAGAGCTAATACATGCAGACGAGCGCCGACCCCCGGGGACGCGCGCA